>NC_065917.1:7126366-7426551 GCF_905147045.1 Nymphalis io | reverse complement strand
TGCGTTCCTATCGAGTTCAATGACAAGATTCTCCCGCCTCTCCTCAGTTTCCGCCCGCCCAGCCACTGCGCGTCCGTGGTATCCACCATGCACTGTACTATCATCTGCATAGCAATGTATGTTCCCAAGGGAGAGCATATCATTGATATGCAAAAGAAAGAGTGTGGGAGATAGCACAGATCCCTGGGGGACCCCAGCATTCACTACATAGAATTGTGAAGCGCAACCATCTACTAAAACACGAAGGCTACGCTTGTGTAGGAAGCTGGCAATCCAGGTGCATAGCTGAGCAGGCAGACCATATGCCAGTAGCTTGGAGAGAAGACTTCTGTGCCAGACCCCAAAAAGGCGCGTAAGCGCACGGAACTATATAGCTCCGTAAAAAAAAATTGTTTTAAAAATATAAGGACTGTGTTTTGAAATCATAAAACGTAGATATGTGTATATAACAAAGACAGTGTGTGATCTATTATAAAAACATTATTGTTTGAATAAGTTTAATACGCAAAAGGGTGAAACGATAATTATATAATATAGGTACTTTTACTGAGGGCAGTGACTTATTTTACGAGCAAAATAAGTTAAGAAAGTAGTGTATTAATAAAAATAAATGCTTTATAAAACGATTTTAAGAAACACTTAAAGTTCTAGTAATTTATTTTAAAACAAAGAAATACTTTAAAAAATATACAGTGACCTATTTCAATTTATTTATTTTTCTCTTAAGAAGTTGCTGTTATAGTCGTTACTAAGTAAGAATGATTCCACAGAAAAAAATAATAACAACAAGAAATAATACTTCTCCAGAATCTTACAATGTGACAAATCGGCAAAAAAGCAAACAGTCTGAAAAGTGGTCGCCTGCATCAGAACAACTTACTAAACAAGACGTTGAACAAATCATTCGTAATTAGTTTCAGGCCTTTAAAAAAATTTACTATTGGAAGATATCACTAACATGTTAAACAAAATGATTCAAGAAAATCTTAAACCTATAAAAGAGCAAATATCTACTATTGAAAACTCGATGACTTTTTTGAGCGAAGAATACGAATCTACTAAAAAAATAATTGCAAGTTACGACGATAAATTTGCGGAAATGGAAAGAGAGAAAAATGCACTAAAAAATGTAACATCTGATTTGCAAAAACGAATACATACTATGGAGCAGTATAATCGATCAAATAACATTGAAATACAAATGATTCCTGAGCATAAAAATGAAAATTTAATTAGTGCAGTAATGCAACTGAGTAAAGCAATATCATGTGATCTAAAGGAGTCTGATATACATCACTGTACTAGAGTTGCAAAATTGAACAACAGCGACAAAAGACCCAGATCTGTGATTGTAAAGCTATCCACACCACGAATGAGAGACACGATGCTAGCATGTGTCATCAATTACAATAAATCGCATCCTGACGATAAACTGAACACAAGTCACATAGGTATTGCAGCAGATAAGCAGCCAATATATGTTATGGAACACTTGTCACCGGCTATTAAGTCTTTACATGCAGCAGCTCGAATAAAATCTAAAGAAAAAAAATACAGATTTGTGTGGGTTAGACAGGGCAAGGTATTTATGAGAAAGACAGAACATTCAGAATGTATTTATGTAAAAAATCATACTGTTTTGAATAATATCCAGTAAATTGCTTTGCTCTCTAAACTCATAGATCATTTTAGTGTTTCATGTTATAAAATTCAACGGTCTTAATATATACTACCAGAACGTCCGAGGTCTCCGTACTAAAACACATGACTTCATCTGCAATTTATCGTGTACAAATTATGATGTTATTATATTAACAGAAACGTGGCTTAAGAATTGTATAGTGCGGTCGCGTGCGGTCGGTCACGGGTCAGTGACCTCCGTCGGTATGGATACGTTAAAGTGTAATAATTGTAACATTGTGATAAACGAGGTGCTTAGTTTCATTCAAAACAAATTAGATGTTATGAACAATGTAAGCTTGGCCCTTATATGCCGCCAATCCTTTGATGAACAGGAAATTCTTAAAGCCAAGTGTTTATTGTTTCAATCGATTCCGCAACGGCTAGTTAAAAGGAAAGGTGAAGACCGAAGACAGAAAAATATTGATGATATAATTGGGGTGTTAAGGAGTATAGATCCCGAAAATATCCCCATATTTGTGGCAAAAGACTTGCAAAAGTTACCGCCTGTTACGTTTGATCATATAGATGTAACGCGACTACTAAAGGATATTGTTAAGCTTCAAAGTCAAGTCCAGGCCATAGAAAATCAAAAGGAAGAATATATCACAAAAAGTGTATTTGAAAAATATTTTAGTGAAAAAGAAAAGAAACAAGCATCAGAAGTTGTATCAAGGGACAATGGTCAGTATGTAAATACAAAGAGAGGTGGTTTCTGCATGCGGGATAGTCCCGATTACGCTAGCGAATCGATGGGGTCAACGAACGAACTAGAGAATATTGCAACAAAGAGAATGACTGTGCAAAAACAGGTTCCGGATCATCCATCGCCGACGCACGCATGCACTCCGGCAATAGTAAATGATACAGCTATCTCTGTCACCCCGCTGATGCAACACGTGGAGGCTCACCGCGGCAATAATTCGCATCGACGGAACGACGTGCGTGAGGCACCGTTACCGGTGCCGATAGCGGCAGATGGTTTAGTGACGTCACACGATGTAATAATGTGCGAGCAAGACGGAGTGGCGGACACTCACAGTGGCGGTGAAGGCGAATGGATTCGAGTTACAAAGCGTAAATCGTTGCGTTTTAAAGGGATGCGAGGTACTGCCGTCTCGAGTTCAACTACAAAATTAAAAGCGGCAGACATTCAAATTCCGTTATATATTTACAATATTTCAAAAGAAAACACGGAGCAAGATATAGCGGATTATATATATGAAAAGACACAGATAAAAATATTGCCAGAGAAAGTACATACGAAAGGTTCAAGAAATTATCTATCTTTCAAATTTTATATACCACGAAGTAAATTGGCCGTATTTACTAACGCTAATTTATGGCCGGAAGATATTTATTTCAGAAAGTATATATATTTTAGACATGGAAAAAAGGCTTCAGTAAATTTAAACAAACAAAATGGATAAGAATAACTTAAAAAGTCATAAAATAAAGGTGGTGAGCTTTAATTGTAAATTTCTTAAGCGTTCAATAGACAGTGTGAGAAGACTTTGCTTGAGTGCCGACGTAGTGGCACTACAGGAGACTTGGTTACTACCTCATGACCTTACCTACCTCGGCACTGTTCACGACGAGTTTGAATCTACTGGTACGTCGGCTGTGGACACCAGTGCCAGCATTCTGCTAGGCAGACCCTATGGTGGCGTCGCGCTCTTATGGCGAAAGGGTGTTTTTTCTTCTGTGTCAGTGGTTAAATGTAATAACGTGAGGCTGTGCGCGATCAAATGTAAACTTCGTGAGTATAATATACTATATTTTTCTGTTTACATGCCTACAGACTGTGCAGATAATTTAATAGAATACACAGAGTGCCTGAGTGAAATTAATGCAATTGTTGAGGATTGTGGAATTAGTATAGTTTTTGTATTAGGAGACTTTAATGCGCATCCTAAAGAGTTATTTTTTAATGAAATGATGCAATTTTGTACTGATCAGTCTTATGTATGTGCTGACTATGAAATGCTTGCTAATAAGAACAATGTTTACACATATGTTAGTGACAGTCATGGGTCCTCGCGGTGGTTAGATCACTGCATTGTAACGGAACTAGCTAGAAGGCATATACAAAGTATCAATGTTATAAATAATGTGTCATGGCCTGATCACTATCCTCTGGAAGTCCATTGTAGTTTTAACTATAATGCACAAGCTAATCATAAAAAACTAGAATCGACCCCGCTCTCTACTAACAAAATAATATGGGGTCATAGGGATAGTGACCAGATTAAACTATATACTGAATTATGTAACAATAGGTTAAGTTTAGTTAATTTTCCAATAGAAATGATCGATTGTTGCAATAACGTATGTAATAAGTCCGAGCATAAAGTAATTATAGATAAACTGTATAGTGATATTATAGGTATATTGCAGGAGGCTGCAATATTATCCAGCCACAAAACTGTAAAGCGTAGTAAGAAAGAATATGTTATGGGATGGAATAAGCACGTTAGGATGGCTCATTTGAAAACTCGTAATTGCTTTCAGTCGTGGATATTAGCTGGAAGGCCGACATGTGGAGGACATACGACGAGATGCGAGAATCACGTAAGGTTTTTAAGAGCAAATTAAAGTGGTGCCAAGACAATGCCGAAACAATAAAAATGGATATCCTCGCCTCGTCGTATGAGGCTAAACATTTCAGTAAATTTTGGGAACAAACTAACAGGCTGAATGCAAAGGCGAGCCTTCCGGCTGAGGTAGGAGGTACCAGTGGCTCTAAAAATATTGCTAATATGTTTAAAGCCCAGTTTAGCGTGGACCCATGTGAAATTTGTGACTGTGGGGATGAGAGCGATGCTGGGGGTGTTAGTGTCGCTGGTGAGGGTCCGGTCTGTTTCACAAGAAATGACATAATGAAAGCGTTAAACAGCATGAAACGTGGGAAATCGCCGGGTCACGACGGCCTCAGCATCGATCATTTAAAGTATGCCGGTATTCACCTTTCCAGAGTTCTCAGGTTACTCTATAATCTTTGTTGTAGCCATGTTTATCTACCAGATGCAATGATGATGACTGTTGTGGTGCCCATAGTTAAAAACAGAACAGGGGATATGGCAGACGGGTCAAATTACAGGCCGATATCACTGGCGACAATCACAGCAAAGGTCCTGGACAGTCTTCTTGATGCACAGTTTAATAATTCAGTCAAAATTCACGACGCGCAGTTTGGCTTTAAGCCTGAATTATCAACTGAGACCGCAATACTGTGCCTCAAGCAGACTGTGAGGTACTACACTGACAGGAAATCGCCGGTATACGCTTGTTTTTTGGACCTGTCTAAAGCTTTTGATCGAGTGTCATATAAAATTCTTTGGCAAAAGCTCAAAACCGAAACTAGCTTAAGATCCAATCAAATCTCATTGCCTAAGTACTGGTATGAAAACCAAACGAACGTGGTGAGATGGGGACAGTCACTAAGCGATTCATACAAATTGAAGTGCGGAGTAAGACAGGGTGGCCTCACATCGCCCAGGCTTTTCAATTTGTATGTGAACCAACTGATTCGGAGGCTGAGTGGAGCCGGAGTTGGATGTTCCATCGATGGCGTGGCTATGAACAATTTCAGCTACGCGGACGACATGGTTCTGCTGAGCCCTTCAGTCAGTGGTCTCAAAAAATTGCTAAAGATCTCTGAGGACTATGCCAGGGTGAATGGACTCAGTTACAATGTGAAGAAAAGTGAATTTATAATTTTCAGGGGTAGGAACAAGCCGATAAATTGTAATCCTGACATAAGACTATATGGCACACCCCTGAAATAGGTAACTGATTTCAGATACCTTGGTCACATAGTTAATGAAAACCTCAGTGATAACAGTGACATTGAACGTGAGCGTAGGGCTCTGTCGGTCCGAGGTAATATGTTGGCTCGCAGATTTGCACGGTGTACGACACCTGTAAAGCTGGCCCTGTTTCGAGCATATTGCCAATCATTTTACACGTGCAGTCTGTGGACGAACTATACGCTGAGGGCCTACAGTGCCCTACGCGTCCAATACAACAATGTGTTGAGGGCGGTGTTGAGGAAACCTCGACACTGTAGTGCGTCGGCAATGTTCGCTGATGCTCGCGTGGACGATTTTTTCTCTATAATACGCAAGCGTGTCGCCTCCATTATGAGCAGAATTTCGAAAAGTACCAACACCCTCCTCAGCACATTGGCTTGTAAATTGGACAGTCACTTCTGGGAACACTGGAATGGTGTACATGTGAAGCGGGTCTAATTCTAGGATTAAGTACTAACATAGTTTAAGCATTCGTTACTAATCTATTTAATTTTAATTTTAATTATTTATTTTAATTTATTTGTTATTATTTTTTTAATTTTATTTGAATTTAATGTTAATTTTAATTTAATATGGATTGTTTAATCTGAAATAAAGTATTATTATTATTATTATTATTAATAATAATAAAATAGAGAACCATGAAGTATTCGACAACCGTTATACAGTATACAGAAGAGATCGTGATAGTTCACTTTTACATTGTAAAAAAGATGGTGGTGGAGTTTTAGTGGCGGTCTCAAATAAACTGAAATCTATGCGACTCAGTTTTTGTGAAAGTCAGTGTGAAGATCTTTGGATAAATATTGAACGAGAAAATTGTCACGATGAGTGTAACTCAATTGCATTATGTGCAGTTTATTTGCCTCCTCCCGTTAGCCGTAATATGCTATCTAATTTTATCAAAAATTTTAATAGTAGAATTGCAGAGAATAGACAAAATGTTATGCTCGTGGGTGATTTTAATTTAAGTAATATCAATTGGTTCGCTACTGATGATAATGTTATTTCTAATAGTTCCTTAGGAAATTTGCTAGTTGATTTTGCATCTCTCAATAATTTAGTTCAACATAATAACATTTGTAATAACAATAATAAAATATAAGACTTAATATTCAGTAATCATAATAACATAAAAATTAGTAAGTCTATTTTGCCAATAGTGCCTCCAGATCACCACCATCCTCCCTTAGATATATTAGTTTCTTATTCATCAAGAACTTCTTTAAAAAGTAATGTTATTGGTGAAAAGAAGAACTATTTTAAAGCTGACTATGTAAGTATAATTTCAGAATTAGATAATATCAATTGGTTAAGCGAATTTTGTAATTGTAAGTCAATAAACTTAATGATCGATAAATTTTATAAAATTTGGAACAAATTGATCGAAAAATATGTACCAAAGAAGAAACAAAAAGGTAAACAATATCCTCCATGGTTCACTAAGGAAATGATAAATTTATATAACGAGAAACAAGTTTTTTTAAATAAATACAAAATATATAAAAACCCACTTGATGAAATTTCATTACGTCTTTTGAGCAAACGTTGTGCAGATTTATCGAAAATTTGCTACAATAATTACATTAAGATTGTTGAAGAAAATATTAGTAGAAATCCTAAATATTTTTGGTCATACCTTAAGGGCAAACAAGATAATAGTACCGCACTCCCAGGCATAATGACTTACAAACAAAAAGTAATGAAATCGGGATCAGAAATTTGTAACGAATTTGCCTCGTATTTCGCTTCTGTTTACACACAATCTCAAAGTTCATATACATTACCATCTTATAATAATCAATGTAAACATGACTTTGGAGCGTTCACTAATTTTGTAATATCGCGAAGACAGATTTATCAATACTCAAAAAGACTTGATACAACTAAAGGGACAGGTTATGATAATATCCCTCCTATATTTATTTCTAAATGTGAATGGGTACTAAGTTTCCCTTTATATTTATTATACAACGAATCACTTCGCTCAGGTGTTTTTCCCGATAAGTGGAAAATAGCTAGGATCGTACCGGTATATAAGTCCAAGGGTAGTGAGTGCATTGAGAATTATAGACCGATTTCCATACTTTCCACTTTTGCCAAAGTATTTGAAGCAATAGTTTACCCATATCTAGAATGTCATGTTAAGCAAATGATTAATAATAACCAGCACGGCTTTATAAAGGGTCGATCTACAACATCAAATCTTGTTTCGTACAGTGAATTCATTGTGCCAGCTATTGATTACCACAAGCAATTTGACGCAATTTATACGGATTTAACCAAGGCTTTCGACAAAGTTTCGCACGATATTTTACTCTTAAAACTAAGCAAGTACGGATTCAATGGTAATATGCTTGAGTGGTTCAAATCATATTTATACAATAGACAACAATTTGTTGTCTTAAAAGGTTTTAGCTCGAGTCTATATAAAGCCTGCTCCGGGGTTCCTCAAGGGTCACACTTAGGACCTTGGCTCTTTAATATCTTCATTAATGATATTTGTGATACGGTACATTATAGTAGAGTATTTTTATTTGCGGACGATTTAAAATTAACAAAAGTAATAAACAACTTAGCTGACTCAGAGCTCTTACAGGCGGATATTAATGCTATATATAATTGGTGTAAAAATAATAAAATGGAATTAAACGTCAGTAAGTGCAAGCATATAAAATTTACGCGAAAGCTCAATATAATCAAAACAATATATAGCATTGATAACATCAAGTTGGAGGAAGTTTTTGAAATAAGTGATTTGGGTGTCATTTTTGATGACAAGCTTACTTTTGTCCCGCACTTCAATAAAATAATTACGAAAAGTTCCAAAACGTTAGGATTTTTAATTAGAAATGGTAAACACTTCACGAATAACACGAAAAAAATAATCTATAACGCTTACGTGCGTAGTGTACTGGAGTACGGTAGTGTTGTGTGGAATCCTTGTTACAATGTACATCGTCCGCGTATAGAGAGAATACAGAAGCGATTTGTATATCATCTATCCAGAAACAAAAAAACCTCATACAATAAATCTAATAAAAATTACAGCAATCTCTTGAAAGACTTTAATATGGATAGTCTCTCTGTACGCAGACAATTATTAGATCTCTCTTTCCTATTTAAGATAATTCGTAACGAGATCGACTGTACTTACTTACTTGAAAAGATATACTATCGTATTCCAAGGCGCAATGTTCGTAGTTTTCTGGGCACTTTTGATGTCAGAATATCAAAAACGAAATTAGGATGTAATGCACCAATGCCTAGATCATCACGGTTGTACAATGGTTTTTGTCAAGATCTAAATATTTTTAATGACTCTGCCATGATTTATCGTAAACGGGCGCTAGAATTGTTGAGAGATGCAAATAAATAATAAATAAATAAATAAATAATAAATAATGTTATCTTAATTTTATTTTGTATTAATTAGTATATTTTTAGTAATTTTTTTGTAACGGAAACTTTGCATGAATTTAATGAATTATTTAATTTTAATTTGTACCTATATCAATTTCAAACTATTTGTGTTATTAATTTTAATTTTATTAAGTGCATGTTTATTTTTTTATGATCTTTAATTTGTACCAATTTGGACTGCTTTTTTTTTTTTTTTTAATCTTTCTACTCATGTTGCTATAATTATGTGTTAATGTATTTTTAAAACAAATATTGTAATTGTTGTGGCTACTTTAAAAAGCTTCACATGTTAGCTATTTTCACTAAATTGTTTTACATTTGTCATTAAAACATGTAGTAGCTACTAGTGGTCCTTAAAATAAATAAATATTGCTAGCATATAAAAAAAACAGCCAAGATGGTTCAGGCACCACTGAATTTTCATGTACTTAATTTGTGATTATAATTCATCTCGTACTTTACGATGAAGGAAAACATCGTGAGGAAACCTGCATGTGTCTAATTTCACTGAAATTCTGCCACATGTGTATTTACCAAACCGCACTGGAGCAGCGTGGTGGAATAAGCTCCAAACCTTCTCCTCAAAAAAGGGAGAGGAGGCCTTTAGCCCAGCAGTAGGACATTCACGTGCTGTTACGGATAAAAAAACACACACACACACAATGTGCTGTGCAAACATATACAAGTCTATAGTCGATTCCAATAGCAAGTAGAGTATATAAGCAACTTTGACCTTGAAATTTGGTCGAAATCTTAATATTCTGTGGTATTGACTATGGATTCGCGAAAAATTTACCGTTTTGGTTATCTGTGAAGTTGTTATCGGAACTTTGTAAGTAAAACTAAAGTGTATATAAGTAGTAAGTGTAACAGTGACGTGTTATATATAAAGATATATTGATCGAGAAGTGTTTGTGGTGTACAATACAGCAGAGCTGGTAGCGAATCGCGTGGAATCGCATATCTAAGGTTTGCTAATCTTTTAAAAACGAGTAGAGTTTTCTGCTCACCTCAAAGTATATACAGCGTCTAGGGTCGTTTGGGTCTTCGAGGAACACCAGGTCGTCACACACGCACTTGCCCTGCGTGTCGCTCGTCACGTGCGCGTCGCTGTACTTGCTCCCGTCGTCCGACACGTACACGTTCGTGCACTTCGTGTCCGATGTCTTCGTGAGGCTGTTCTTCATGTTGGCGATGTCCTGGAGGATATTTTTGTTCTGTCTCCTCGCGTTCTTTCGATTCTTCTCCGAAGCTTGCGACGAGTGGACTAGTTCTGATAGTCCCGCGTCGTAGCCCCCCGGCCACGCTAGCAGCACCATGCCCTGCCGCAGTCCCGGCGGGAAGCGACCCAGGCCCAGCGACGCCGACTGTCCCGCGCGCACGCTGCCGCAAGTGACGCGGTTGCGGTATATCGTGCGCACGGATATCTCCGCGAACTCGCCGGACTCCAGAGGTCCTGGGGGAGGGGGTGTAAAATATACGTCGCTCTATTCATCTCACAACTAACAGAACGCAACGCACCTATGATAAGTTCGTCGCCCTCGTAGAGTCGCCCTCGCGCGAGCAGTCCCCCCACAACGGGCCCCGTCGAGTCCCCTACGTGGAAAATTTCGTCTATTTGAAACTCGCACGCCTCCTGTAAAGTGACATAAATTATAACATTTATAATTTAATAAAAAGGATACTAGTCAACTGCGCAACATATGGTTCACTCACGTCCTCGGGGCGCTGCAGGACGCGGCGCGGCGCCAGCGCCAGCAGGCACGCGTGCAGCGCGTTGAGGCCGGCGCCGCGCACGCAGCTCACCGGGAACACGGCCACCCTGCCGGCCGACACTACTGTGATTTGCGTTCAACTATATATATATATATCTGATCCGAAACTAAGCAGAGCTTGTACTATGGCAACCAGACAACTGATATACTATTGTATAGACAATTACACACAGACTCAGTATCTAGCAAGGCAAGTATCTAGCAAGGGTGGTTGGCGTAGCTATAGACAATATTATTACCATTACCAATAGTATGGAACTCGTTTTAAAGTCATATATAAGAGTTCACCCAGAAACACTTCGGGTTAAATAAAGGCTTGTGAAGCTACTCACTCCTGATCCTTTTTGATTTCCTCGTCTACATTGTCTATGGTGTCCAGTATCGACTTTTGCGGCGCAACGCAGTTCCTTGCCATATTCTCGTCAGTTATTAACAGCGGTTTCTGTAATAATACCAATATATACCATTACTTTAAATTTAAATAAATCTATATATTATACAGCATCCCTGATTTATCATCTCGTGCTCCTTGAAGAACATCGCGAGGAAACCTGCATGTTTCGAATTACAATATAAACTAATATTATAAATGGGAAAGTAAATATATCTATTTATCTGTTAAACTTTCCCCCCCCCCCCCGGCTTCTCTTTATGTTATATGTGTGTGGACGGGCAATTGGGCCACCTGATGGTAAGTGGTCACCATCACCCAAAAGCATTGATGTAAGAAATAATAACCTAGTTTATAAGCTAGTCTTTATAGATGCTATTTAAAATAAAATTACTGACCTTATTAGCGGGTTCCAACAATTGAGCCAGCCTCGCTACAACAGCATTGATGTTGCTAACCAGTTCACACTTGTTGATGACTGCGAAGAATGGCATGTCCAAAGCCAGCAGAAGACCGATGTGTTCTTCTGTGATGCGAATTATACCGGCTGTTGCCGAAATCTAGAAATAAAAAAAAACTTTATAGTACAAGTTGATAATATGACTACAGTGCCATCTATAATATTATCTTGTAGCTGATTTAAAAAACTTACAGCCACTGGGTCGCTGTTACCCTGGCCCCTCGGGCAAAAAATTAAAGACACGACAGGTTAGGGGGCAACCCTGCGGCCCGTACCCAGACTGGCCAAGGCCAGTTAGGAGGAACCAACTCTCTCTCTTAAAAAACTTTCATTAATAAGACGTATTGCTCGATAAGGGTTTATAAATATGATAAAAAATTGTGTTTAAACTCTTACATAGTTTAATTGTAGCAAAAGAGTTTAGTTTTTTGCCGATTATTTTTAGTAGGATCTACAGTTTGAGCCGGTGTTAGGTTTATATATTATTACCTGAATAAATTATTTTGATTTTGAGCTGTTTGTAAAAATGTATTATTAAGATAAGATATTTATTCAATAAAATGAAAATTAACTTTTGGTTTGATATGTCAGGACTCCAAAAAAATCCTTACCTAATAATAATTTGAAAACACGTTATCAGGGCTATAGAAAAAGACTTAGGATACCTAAAATCTGAGCCCCCCCCCCACACTTATGGGAACTAGTAATAAATAAACATACTTACAACGAGCATGGCGTAGTGCGGGGACTAACCCATGAGCCCGTGGAGCGTGGTGCGTTGGTACTTGCTGTGGCCCGCCAGGTCCAGGAAAGACACCAGCTTGGCGCTCCTCTCTCCGATGCGCTCCGCTGTCATCAGCTCGGAACAACCGTAGTTGACGACATTACCCTGATTATATGAATGTAATACATTATATGACTTTCATTTTAGGTATAAGTAATACCGGGTAGTGTTGCATGTCGATAGTCCATTATCGATAAAATCGATAGTTTTGGACTATCGATAATCAATGATTTTTCGATAGTATTGACGTATTGATTTTTTGACGAACCGGTTGGCGTGGTTGGTAGTTACTTGCCTTTCATGCCAAAGGTCGTGGGTTCGATTCCCATCCAGGACAGACATTTGTGTGCATGAACATGTCTGTTTGTCCTGAGTCTGGGTGTAATTATCTATATAAGTATGTATTTACAAAAGAAAAGTAGTATATGTAGTATATCAGTTGTCTGGTTTCCATAACACAAGCTCTGCTTGATTTGGGATCAGATGACCGTGTGTGAATAATGTCCAATATTATTATTATTATTATTTCTATTTAACTTTTAAAGTTTCTCTTCTTTCGAAGAGTTTAAACCGAAAACGCGGGCTGCAGCCAAGCGTTAAGGAGTGTTGCTTATATTATAAACGTTGATGATAAAGTGGATGATGATATAAACTTTTGGGTGATACGGCAGGTGTTAATGATTATGGCTTTTTGAAGTATATGGAGGATATACGCTGGCATTTGTAAGGTGTTCAGACTTCGTGTCAAGGATTTTGGCACGATACCTGTGGATGATAGGACTATTGGGACTATGTGTACTGTTTGTGCTTTCCATTGCGTTTTAATTTCTATGGCGAGATCTTGATATTTACTTAACTTTTCAGATATTGTGGTTTGTATGTTATGTGAATTAGGAACGGCTATATCGATAAGATAAACGATTCTATTGATTTTATCATGAACGGTAATATCTGGTCTATTATAACAGATAGTTTTGTCAGTTATTATTGTTCTATCCCAGTAGATTTTGTGGTTTCTAGTGTCTAATACACTTTCCGGTTTATATTTGTAATATGGATTAATTTCTGTTATAAGTTTATATTTGTATGCTAAATTTTGGTGTATGATTGCAGCCACTTGATCATGTCGATGCTTATAATCGGTCTGTGCGAGAGATTTGCAAGCCCCCGTTATGTGCTGAATAGTTTCAGAGGCTGCGTTACATTGTCTACATAAGTCAGTAGGTTGATTATTATCCTTCATTATGTACTTCCTATAGTTACGAGTTGCTATTATTTGGTCTTGAATGGCGAGCATAAAACCTTCGGTCTCAGGGAACAGTTCACCTCGATTGAGCCATTCGTTCGACTTCTCTTTGTCGACGTGGGGTTGGTTCAAATAGGCTCGGTGCCTCCCATGCAGTATTTTTTCAGCCCATGCCAACATTTGTTGTTGTTTACTTATGATATGTTCGTTTACTTGAGTGTTTTGTCATGTAGGTTTAATGGTGTAAGCTTTTTGTCTATTTCTGTTGCGTGTCTATGTAGAGGTGAGTGTTCGGATTTATCATGGAAGTATGGTCTGAGTGAGAGTATCTGCTTATTGTGTAAATTGTGTATGTCTATTATTCCCCTTCCTCCTTCTTTGCGTGGTAGTGTGAGCCTTTGAATACAAGATTTTGAATGATGTTTCCTATATTTAGTGAAGTGAGTGCTTATAGTTCGCTGCAATTTTTTTATGTCACTTTTTGAATTTGTATTATTCCGAAAGAGTACGTAAGTAAGGGTATGGCATATGTGTTAATAGCTTTTATTGTGTTTTTAGAGTTAAGGTGTGTCTTTAATACGAGATTTAATCGGTGCGAGAATTTTGTAAGCAATTCTTGTTTTGTCGTAGTTTGTAGTATTTGCCTAGATTGTTTAAAACCAAGGTATTTATATGTGCTTAGTTCATCCATTGGTTCAATTTGTTCACCAGTTTCGAGTGTGTAGCTATTATTAAGGATTTTTCCTTTCGAGATTGACAGAATTTTGCACTTGTCGACACCGAATTTCATATGAATATCTTTGGAGAACTGTTCCGTAATGCTTGCTAACTCAAGCAGCGTGTTTTTGTCAGTGGAGTAAAGTTTTATATCGTCCATGTACATGAGGTGTGATAAGTTATATTGGGTGTTATTACCGTAAAGTGTGAATCCTGTATTGGTTTTATTTAACAAGAGTGAAAGAGGATTTAAGGCCAAGCAAAACCAGAGGGGGCTCAGAGCGTCTCCTTGAAAAATTCCTCGTTGGATACGGATTGGTTCAGTAGTTAGAGATTTCATAGATGATTGTTTTATTTTTAATACAGTTTGCCAGTTTTGCATCGAATTTTTAAGAAACGATATGAGGGTAGGGTTTATTTTATACAATTTTAAGACATACAATAACCAGCTATGCGGGACTGAATCAAAGGCTTTTTGATAATCAATAAACATAGTATGGATATCTGTTTTTGATTTTACCGCACTATTTAAAATGATTGCATCAAAAGTAAGCTGCTCCTTACAACCTTGGCTATTTTTTCTACACCCCTTTTGCTGTTCGGCTAATATATTATGTTTAGTTAAATGTTTGTATATTTCTTCACTTATGCAAGCTGATAAAATTTTATATATGGTTTGTAAGCAAGTTATTGGTCGGTATTTATCTGGATTTGTGGTATCATGTTTATCTTTAGATACTAAGTATGTGATTCCATGTGTTATATATTTCGGTAGTAAATGTGGTGATTGAATGAATGTATTTAAGTACTTATGTATGTATGAGTGTGTGCTACTAAATTTCTTTTACCAATAGTTGTGAATATTGTCTGAGCCTGGGGATTTCCAATTGTGCATTCGTTTGATGACATCTATAAATGTTTCTATTAGTATGAAGTTGAACTCCATCTCTGGAATATGTGTAGTTATATCGTTAACCCAGTCTGCATGTTCATTATGTTCTATGGGGTTTTCCCATGTCTTAGCCCAGAATTGTCGAAATATTTCAGGGGGAGGTATTTCTAGATTTTGCTCATTATCTTTGCAGTTAGATGATAAATTTCTATAGAAGATTTTTTCATTGTTAGCAAATGTTTTGTTTTCTATTTTACGGGCAGTACACGTCAAATATCTCTTAAGTCTACTAGCTGCTGCATTGAGTTTCTGTTTTAAGGTATCTAAGAAGTGTTCTATATGCGTGTTGGTATTTTCATATTGTGCGTGTGATTGATATTGTGTCTTTATGAGATCTACTGCAGCTACTACTTTTGGGTTTCTATTTCCTCTAATAAATTGTGTTAACCTGCCTATATTGGCTCGCAACTTCCTTATTTTATTTTCTAATCTTCTTTGCCAACAAGGTTTTCTGTATGATTTGTTTTGGTGGTTGTTTTGGGTTAAGAATGTCATTCTTGCCCTATTACATTTAGCTGCTGTCCATGCTGCACAGTAAATTATTTTCTGTAGAGTGATAAAATCAGTATCAATGTTTACAAATTTTGTCAGTATCATCGTATCTATGTATTTCATTATTAATGAAAACTTTTTAGAAGTCCTTTGTTTAGGAATGTATGGTCTGCTAGTTGGTTCAGTATCACAAAAATGTTCTAGAGCACGAACAAATGTGTTCTCTATTTCAGTGTTTACTTCTAAGGTCACATTATGATCGTGGGTGATACTTTCTATGTTTTGTTCATCGATAGGGGTTGATGTAACGGAATCAGTGCATGTAACTCTAGTGTTTTGCATTTTCCTAGCTTGTGAGTTTGTTTCTGAATTAGATTTAATGCATCGTTGTGTAATATTACTTTGTTCTGTTGTTTGTAAATGTTCATTATATGTGTCTTCCGTTAGTGTGTGTGTATAATGTAATTCATCTGCTACTTGTTGTTTAATCAGTGTTAATCTATCTTGTTTACTATATTTATTATTTATTATTGCCCTTCGTTGATCCGCTAATCTTTGCTCTGTAATGTGTGTAAACTCTGGGTATAAGTTTATAAACTCTTCATACAAACGTTTTCTATAAGCGGTCTTATTAGTCTCTAATTGTGTTATTTTGAAATAAATCCTAATAATTGCTTCATTGCATTCATTTGTCCATTTCATACGTTTTCCTGTTAGTGTGTGTTTTATTGACCCGACCTGGGAATTGAACCCAGGACCTCCGGGGTCTGCGGTCTTATATCAAGCCACTAGACCAACGAGGCAGGCAAACGAGTTATCAATAGTATTGTGAACAGAGAGCTATAGTAACTATCGATAATATCGACAATATTGACACAAGACGATACTTTCGGAAGTACTGTCGATAATAGTTTTCGAGGTCAAACTATCGATAGTTCTGCAACACTGATACCTGGGATTAGGTAAATGAAACTACAATTTATTAGATTACAAAAACAATCACTTCTACACTATATACACTCCGTAGCGAATATCTTGACAGCGCGATTCAGGAATGTGACATTTCGAATGAGCGCCATCTATCGTTAACGGGGTGTAACATACGCCATCATACAACTGGATAATAGAATAACGGAAGCTTTTACAAAGATTAATATAATTGAAAAATGAGTATGAAAACTAGATAATGTTTAGACAACTTGTAGCCGAAATGGCCCAGTGGTAAGAACGCGTGAATCTTAACCGATGATCGTGAGTTCAAACCCGGGCAAGCACCACTGAATTTTCATGGGCTTAATTTGTGATTATAATTCATCTCTGCTTGACGGTGAAGGAAAACACCGTGAGGAAACCTGCATGTGTCTAATTTCACTGAAATTCTGCCACATGTGTATTCCACCAACCCGCCTTTAGCCCAGCAGTGGGACATTCACAGGCTGTTACGGAAACGAACGGCTTAGACAACTGCACGGGACTAATAATGGTACTTGTGTGTGCGTGCAAGCACAGACAGTCTCTATTCCCACACACTCTTAATCCTATTGAGAACCGAGATGGTAGTGAATAGAATGTGTAAATCGTTACCAATGATAGCGTGTTAAAACCCAGATTAGCACCACTAAATTGGAACAGCGTATTGGAATAAGCTCCTCATCAAAGGGAGAAGAGGGAGGGATTAGCCCAGCAGTGGGACATAGACATTTACATAATCCCAGGGTGAAAATTAGTTCAGGCGCAAACAATGTCTACACGCTTCCAAATCTCACTTCTAGTGTACAACTTACTTTTACTTTTTTTTTCTATTTATTTATTATAAAAAAAATAACACCTCTGCTGGGCTAAGGCCTCCCCTCCACTTGTGATTTGGAGCTCTAACTTGCAGCTTCAATGCGGGTCGATGGATATACATAGCAATACTTCATCCCATAAAAGCAGATCTCCTGACAATGTGCCCATTAATTAAGCACATCAAAGTGCAGTGGTGTTTGCCCGGGCTTTGCAAGTGGGTGGGGGATTGTTCTTAATTTAAATAAACGTCAAAATAATCATTAGCGCACCTGAGCATCGAAGCCGAGTATCTCGTGGCTGAGCGAGGACGTCCTACCACTTTTCACTTCGTGCAAATGCCTGAACATGTTCAGGCGAGCGCTCCCTCTACCGTTATCGAGTTCACCTGTAGAAAAGAAAAACTATTGTATTGCGCACTACAAACAGCTCACATACCATCAACCAATGACGTCATTACAATTTCAAGATCAAATTTTATACTGCCATTGTAATTACAACTCAGTTTCTTGACCATAAAATATTTATCTGAGGATAAAATGAATGATATTACAATATAATATTAACAAAGTCGGTTTTTGTCCTGACTGAGTAGGTATCATTTAATTTGTTTAAAAATGTAACAGCATTTTTACCCACAGCTGGGATAAGGCGTCATCTCCTTATTACGAGTACACACGTATAGGATCTCTACATGATAATCGAATCAAAAACTTCTGGATACGAAGCCTTATAAATATTTTTTTTATAGAATAGGAAGGCGGACGAGCATATGGGCCACCTGATGGTAAGTGGTCACCAACGCCCATAGACATTGGCATTGCAAGAAATGTTAACCATCGCTTACATCGCCAATGCGCCACCAACCTTGGGAACTAAGATGTTATGTCCCTTTTGCCTGTAATTAAATACTCAATATTTAATTTAGTTACTAGAACTCACGACTTCAACAAGATAATAACGAACGTACCTTGAGTGAGAACGCCTATGAGCGTCGACTTGCCCGCCTCGTTCGCCCCCATCACCGCGACCCGCAGCTCGACGCTCTGCTGCGTGTCCGCCAGCTGCGAACCGAGTACGTACTGTAGCGTAGACAGGTTTAGACAGAGATAGAATTATCAAATCTTTTGACCCTTATCTTGTAACCAGTGTTGGTGTTAGTTGAAACTGGACAGTTGGTGCGTTCATTGTGTTTTATGTTCAATTTTCGCTTATATTTATGTTAGAAAACGATTCTAATCCAGTGTAAAGGCCGAGAAACAATCCTTACATCATATCGATGGTTATACAGTGGTGCAGTGTCGTATTATTTCATGTTAAAGCGACAGATAATATAGTTTCTCAGTGATGTTTATTTATGCCATAGCATGAGGGAACCTTATATTTATTTATTTATTTATTTATTTATTTATTTATTGGAAATAGTTACACCATCGACTTATCACTAACACATTCACTTAGCATTAGATACAGGGTATTAAATCTAGGTGAATAAATCATTACAGGTGTAAACAACATTGACCTTAAGATAAGACTATACTAACCTAATTATGTCTTAACTAAAAATTAAAAAAGATAAATAAATTATAGATAATCAAACAAAACATAAAATAAAATTTAAATACAACAACAAAAATCTAAAAGGGTTGAAATAATTAATTTATGAATAAAATGGTTTTAAAGTTATACTATGAGATCTTTACAGAGCTTCACAAAAGTTGGCTTGCTTTGGGCAAAGATGTCGATATTGCCGTTAGAAGAATATTCATTATAAGAATTAATTATTCTGTTGAGGGGTGCATGTTTACCTAAATTTGTTTTAAAAGCTGTAGTTCTAAAAGGTTTTTTTATTGGGTGTCTAGGAATTTTGCGGGGAACAACTAAATTGATTTGCTGAAGTAGTTCGGATGACATTATTTGACCATGGATCAGTTTGTGTAGGGTCAAAACATCGCTGATTTCACGGCGACTTTTAAGTGATATCATTTTAAAATGTTTTAGCCTATTGTTGTAGTCAGCGCGATAAGGACAACTAGTATCCTTGTATGCAAGAAAACGGGTAAAATTTTGTTGTATTCGCTCTAGTCTTTCGATATGAGTGTTATAAAAAGGGTTCCATATATTTGATGCATACTCTAAATTGGAACGTACAAGAGAATTATAAATGCAGAGCAATGAGCGAGTATTCTTAAAATCCTTGCATGTTCGTTTTACAAATCCTAACATTTTCCAAGCTTTTGATATTATTTTGTCTAGATGATTAATAAATGATTATATCGCATTAAAATCCTAAAGATAATATGATTTTCCAGTTTTTATTATTCATAACCTATAATTATTTATCATGTGAGTGCTGCCAGCATCGGCTAAAAAAAGTCCCGATATTCGATAAAAAATATCGACTCGTCGACAATGAAACAAATAAATACGGAGTCCATTAATAAACTAAGTGCTTCGTTATATGTATATATGTTATTTTAATTTATTCGTTATCCTATTTATAAATTTCTAACGACAACATTATTTAACATTCTTCATGAATTTATAATATTATTAGATTCCGAGTCAAGAGGGTAACATAGAAATATATGTGGCAACCATTCTTTATGAGGAGAACGCTAATCCAGTACCATATAAAGATGCCGAAGTACTATTGATAACGGAAACAAAAACAAACAATGCAACGGTTTTCGGGTGTAGGAGGAAAACAAAAAATATTATAATTAAAAAAAATGTATAATAAACATTAAAAAGTAAAATTTAATAACCCTATTTAGTTTTAATTAAGTCCCGAAAATCTCCCAAAACAGGGAACGCGGGCCCACCTTGCGGATGTACACCTCGGTGACGGCGCGCGCGGGCGCCACGCGGCGGGCCCGCGCGCCCACGAGCGCGGCGCCGAGCGCGCGCGCCATGTCCCGCAGCGCGCGCAGCGACGCCCGCAGCCCGCGCAGCGCGCCGCAGTCGTGCACGCCCACCACGTACACCGCCGCGCCGCCGCCCGAGCGCAGCTGCCACTTCAGCTGCGGGGGGGGGGGGCAAGTGTTGAGGTGTCGGGGTGACAATACGATATATTTTTACTGGTGGGAGAGCTTTGTGCGAGCCCGTCCGGGTAGGTCCCACCCCCTCGTCAGATATTCTACCGCAGACCAGCGGTACTCGGTATTGTTGTGTTCCTGTTTGAAGGGTGAGTGAGCCAGTGTAAATACAGGCACGGGGGACATAGCATCTTAGTTCCCGAGGTTGGTGGCGCATTGATGATGTGAGCGATGATTAACATTTCTTACAATGCCAATGTCTATGGACGTCGATGACCACTTCCCATCGGGTGGCCCATATGCTCGTCCGCCTTCCTATTCTATAAAAAAAAAATATCTCGCTGAATGTCAACCGCCTATCAAAATTCATTTTAATTAAACGATTCGCTAACTAACAGCTCCACACGTGTGTATCCGGGGCATTATTATGCTTTTGACATGCCGCTTAACGTTGTACGTCACTCGAAACGGCGCCACCTATCGGCCCCGAGTGGAACTACGAGCATCGCATCGATATATTTCACGAGCACAACCTCAATAAAATTGTTTGTATTATACGCTCAAATTGAATATACATATATATTGCTTAAACGACACATAAAAACGCTATTGTTTTTTCTTAATCCGTGTTATAAAATGAATAACCTCGTGGCGTTGAGCTGTCAAGACCACAGGGTCTGTATGAAAGCACACACTGTAGCTCGTGGTTGCGTTTTATCAGCGTTAACAGTCAAAATTAGCATATTTTTAAAACCTTCGTGATTTAATAAAATATTTCGAGCAAGTAAAATGTTTTCCTAATAAATTGTTTGTTTTATATCAATTAATAACCGTTGTGTGATATCAAAGGTATTTTTTTTTTATAGAATAGGAAAGCGGACGAGCATATGGGCCACCTGATGGTAAGTGGTCACTAACGCCCATAGACATAGGCATTGTAAGAAATGTTAACCATCGCTTACATCGCAAATGCGCCACCAACCTTGGGAACTGAGACGTTATGTCCCTTGTGCCTGTAATTATACTGTCTCACTCACCCTTCAAACCGGAACACAACAATACCAAGTACTGCTGTTTTGCGGTAGAATATCTGATGAGTGGGTGATACCTACCCAGTTAGCTACCTAAGTTATATATAATGTTATATATTTAATATTATTTATTATTCACTTGCGTCACCAGGTGCTGGGAGCGTCGCTCGCATGGCGAGACCAGCTGCAGTTTGTACTCGACGTTCCCGAAACGAGGCTCCGGGGGTAGACTCCCGTAGCACTCGTCACCGGAATCGTCGGCGTCGGATGTTCTGAGGGCCAAATCGAATTTATTTAACATTGATCTTATTTCGATTAATGCCATCCGCGTTCGGTGAGACCGACTCACTGTTTATGATCTCCTGGTACATTAACATCGTGATCCTAATTCTAAGTCTTTGAAACTAATAATAATAATATCCTGGGACATTTTTCACACACGGCCATCTGATCCCAAATTAAGCTCGTACAAAACTCGTGCTATGAAAACCAGACAACTGATATACTACATATACTACTTTTCTTTTGTAAATACATACTTATACAGAAAATTACACCCAGACTCAGGACAAACAGACATGTTCATGCACACAAATGTCTGTCCTGGGTGGGAATCGAACCCACAACCTTCGGCGTGAAAAGGCAAGTATCTACCAACCGCGCCAAACGTCTCGTCAAAATTAACTCTTTTAATCTAATCGTTCGGTGAGACCGACTTACTGTTTATGATCTCCTGGTACATTAACACTGTAATCCTAACTGAAACTAATTGACTCTTTTAATCTAATTATTCGGTGAGACCGACTCACTGTTTATGATCTCCTGGTACATTAACACTGTAATCCTAACTGAAACTAATTGACTCTTTTAATCTAATCGTTCGGTGAAACCGTCTCACTGTTTATGTTCTCCTGGTACATTAACATCGTAATCCTAATTCTAAATCTTTGAAACTAATAATAATAATATCCTGGGACATTTTTCACACACGGCCATCTGATCCCAAATTAAGCTTGTACAAAACTCGTGCTATGGAAACCAGACAACTGATATACTACATATACTACTTTTCTTATGTAAATACATATTTATACAGAAAATTACACCCAGACTCAGGACAAACAGACATGTTCATGCACACAAATGCAAACACTGTAATCCTTACTGAAACTAATTGACTCTTTTAATCTAATCGTTTGGTGAGACCGACTTACTGTTTATGATCTCCTGGTACATTAACACTGTAATCCTAACTGAAACTAATTGACTCTTTTAATCTAATCGTTCGGTGAGACCGACTCACTGTTTATGATCTCCTGGTACATTAACACTGTAATCCTAACTGAAACTAATTGACTCTTTTAATCTAATCCTTCGGTGAGACCGACTCACTGTTTATGATCTCCTGGTACATTAACACTGTAATCCTAACTGAAACTAATTGACTCTTTTAATCTAATCGTTCGGTGAGACCGACTCACTGTTTATGATCTCCTGGTACATTAACACTGTAATCCTAACTGAAATTTATTGACTCTTTTAATCTAATCGTTCGGTGAGACCGACTCACTGTTTATGATCTCCTGGTACATTAACACTGTAATCCTAACTGAAACTAATTGACTCTTTTAATCTAATCGTTCGGTGAGACCGACTCACTGTTTATGATCTCCTGGTACATTAACACTGTAAACCTAACTGAAACGAATTGACTCTTTTAATGTAATCGTTCGGTGAGACCGACTCACTGTTTATGATCTCCTGGTACATTAACACTGTAATCCTAATTCTACATCTCTGAAACTAATTGACTCTTTTAATCTAGATGTTAGTTAATGAGCTTTAATATAAAGCCTTGATTGAAATACCGGGTGAAGCGAATAGATATGTTATTGTTTCTTGCTCTTCCATACCGTGGAAAGCAAGCAAAGCCTTAAGAAAAAACGTATAATTACCCAAAATTACAACACATAAGAGATGAGATGGTCTAGTGGTAAGAACGCATGAATCTTGAACGATGATCGTGAGTTCAAGCCCGGGCAAGCACCACTGAATTTTCATGTACTTAATTTGTCATTATAATTCATCTCGTGCTTTACGGTGAAGGAAAACATCGTGAGGAAACCTGCATGTGTCTAATTTCACTGAAATTTTGCCACATGTGTATTCCACCAACCCGCATTGGAGCAGCGTGGTGGAACAAGCTCCATACCTTCTCTTCAAAAAGGGAGAGGAGATCTTAGCCCAGCACCACTGAATTTTCATGTGCTTAATTTGTGATTATAATTCATCTCGTGCTTTACGGTGAAGGAAAACATCGTGAGGAAACCTGCATGTGTCTAATTTCACTGAAATTCTGCCACATGTGAATTCTACCAACCCGCATTGGAGCAGCGTGGTGGAATAAGCTCCAAACCTTCTCCTCAAAAAGAGGAGAGGAGGCCTTTAGCCCAGCAGTGGGACATTCACAGGCTGTTACGGTTACGGTACATAATAACATTAAGCATATTTGTTAAGAAATAATCGCAAGACCTCCCCGAACATCGAGCGCTACCAAGAAATACCATACCGTGAGAAATAATCACACCATGCATTCCTTGAAGCTAGCACCTGTTGCCAGCGTCGCTGCTTTGTTTCGCAAGACCTCCCGAACATCGAGTGCTACCAAGAATTACCATACCGTGGGGACCATTCAGTGATTCACCGATTTCGTTATAAATATGTAATTCAGACTACACATCTTCACTTTTTGTTCTAATATCGAACAGACTGTCACGTATTAGAAATTAGAAATAATTAATTGTTAAATTTAATTACTTAAATAAACGTATAAGTTAAATTCGTTCGGTTTCATTCTGCATCCTCAACGGCAGCCCTACGTAATTGGCGCAGTCGGTAGGATGCTCGCGGAACGTTTCGCGTAGAAGATTTCCGTAATCGTGTGAAGCCCCGCCGTAGCTTGTCTAGCTGCTGCATCCAGAGCATCCGAATCTACGAGTAGTGCTGCACCAGAGGTATCCAGACATCGATAACGCAGAGAGACCGAAACATGTTCATGTGAGTACACTAGATTCTTTTTAGTGGTTGCTCAATCCTAGCCTAACTAACCTGTTAATAAAATTTGCCAAGATTTTTCATTTAAGAAAATCGAAGGAACCTAGGATAGTTATTAGTAGTAGGCAAACTTTCGTAGATAATAGAAGAGATATTAGTTTAAGTAGTATAGAAGAACAAACGGAAATGTCTGAGTTAGACACCATTTATAAAGCCTTAAGGTTGGTACCCGAGTTCGACGGGAACCCAAATGTACTTACTAGATTTTTAAAATTATGTGACCAATTGGTAGGACAGTTTTGTAGTGATAGTAGTAGTGAATTAAGTAGGTGTGCTCTTCTCAACGGAATTCTTAACAAAGTAACAGGCTCTGCTGCTCGCTTAATTAATTCTAATGGGATTCCATCCGACTGGCAAGGCATTCGAACTGCTTTAGTGAACAACTTCGCGGACCAACGAGATGAGACCGCTCTATATAACGATTTAGCTATTTTATCGCAAGGTTCTAGCACCGCGCAGGAGTATTATGAGCGTTGCCAGAATCTATACAGTACTATAATGACCTATGTTAACCTGCATGATACCCTTGAGACCACCATTAATGCTAAACGAGATCTTTATCGTAAATTAACGCTTCAAGCGTATTTGCGAGGTTTGAACGATCCCTTAGGATCGCGCATACGTTGCATGCGCCCTGAGACCATCGAAAAGGCATTAGAATTCGTACATGAGGAGATGAATACTATGTACCTACAAAATCGGAACCAAAGATTACCTGACAAAAAATCTATAAATTCTATGTCCGTACCAAATCATTTTGTAAGTGCCTATAAAATGCCTAACCAACAGTTTTCAATGCCCGCGCCTAAACCTTTTAACTTTAATATACCTGGCCCTTCACGCCCTCATTTCGTTCCACCATCTACACCGCAATGGAGACAGAATCTGTATCAACCCCGCCAATTCGGTCCAACACGTACGCAACAAATTTTTAGATCGTCACCGCCAAATTATAACCCTCAACAAAATAACTTTCAAATAGGTTCACGTCTTAACCACCAAGCTGTTAACCAACCACGTCCTATGAGTGGAGTAAGCCATTATGTTACAAGACCATTGCCGCCTACACAACCAGCAATTACAGGACATAACTGGGCAAAATCCGGGAACCCACCCCCTACGAACTACTTTAAATCTAAAGAAGTAAATTACAATAGTTTCATTGACAATTCTATATACGATGAATATGCCGATTATTACGATCCATTATTCCGTTCTCGATTACGACACTTATATAGTTATGTTAAATAAACTAAAAGGTTTATACAATTCAAATGTAGTGCTAGATATTAATTTTAGGGAATATTTAGATCTATTAAGATTAGGATATTATTATAAAGATAATGATATAATCTTGGTAATTAAGTTTCCAATCATGAATCCCAATAACTACATCCTTTACAAATTGTCCTTAGCCCCTAATAGTAATGATAAAATTATAATCCCTACCTATCCATACGTAGCAATTCACGAGAAAGATCTACTGTATATAGAGACAGAATGTCCGAAGTACAGTCACGGTCATCTTTGCGAGGACAACTTAAACCGACACTATGGAGAGCAAACGAGCTGCATTCAACATCTTATACTCCAGCAACATATCCATGAAACCTGTCGGGTTACTCCAGTAATCTTATCTTCTCAAGCCATGGAACAAATGGATGATCGTCACTATGTTCTGAGCTTTCCCAACTTAACGAAAGTTCATTTAACCTGTTCTATCTAGCTGAAATACCTAAAGGGTGTGCTCTACAAACGTCCATCTTCACCATCACTAACCACCATGATCAAGTAAAAGGACAAGTTTTGAAAATGTTGAATATAGAATATAGTAATGAAGATCCATACAAAGCGACAGCGAAGAACATCTTGAAATTGAACAGTATAGATTTGACTCACTTACATTCACATACTGGTGGTAGGGCTTCGTGCAAGCTCGTCTGGGTAGGTACCACCCACTCATCAGATATTCTACCGCAAAACAGCAATACTTGATATTGTTGTGTTCCGGTTTGAAGGGTGAGTGAGCCAGTGTAATTACAGGCACAAGGGACATAAAATCTTAGTTCCCAAGGTTGGTGGCGCATTGGATATGTAAGCGATGGTTGACATTTCTTACAATGCTAATGTCTAAGAGCGTTGGTGACCACTTACCATCAGGTGGCCCATATGCTCGTCCGCCTTCCTATTCTATAAAAAAAAAAAAAACATTCAACCAATACCAGGATTGCCTCTCAAGAACCAGTGACTTTGGAATTGTCGAACTTAGACACGCTCTATCACACGACTATACCTGTCTACCTACTCATCGGTGCATCAGTACTCACTATTAGCATCGTCCTCATTCGTCGCAAATGTATGCTTTCAAAGAATACTAACCAGAAGGAAAATGAGGCAACCAGAACACAAGAAGTCCAGGACAGCCCCAGAGATCCTATGTCTCTATCAGCACTATTTTCGACAAAAGTCTCCAAATAGCTGCTGATCCTGCGGAGGGAGTTGTTAAGAAATAATCGCAAGACCTCCCCGAACATCGAGCGCTACCAAGAAATACCATACCGTGAGAAATAATCACACCATGCATTCCTTGAAGCTACCACCTGTTGCCAGTGTCGCTGCTTTGTTTCGCTAGACCTCCCGAACATCGAGTGCTACCAAGAATTACCATACCGTGGGGACCATTCAGTGATCGGTGAATCATTTCGTTATAAATATGTAATTCAGACTACAGATCTTCACTTTTTGTTCTAATATCGAACAGACTGTCACGTATTAGAAATTAGAAATAATTAATTGTTAAATTTAATTACTTAAATAAACGTATAAGTTAAATTCGTTCGGTTTCATTCTGCATCCTCAACGGCAGCCCTACGTAATTTATTAATAAATGAAAAGGAATGTTTGTAAGTATGTTTGTCGTTATGTAAACCTTCTTGAACTAATCATTCGATTGTGTATGAGTTTTGGTGAGGTGTTCTGTGTAAAACTGCGAAGATTTCTGACTCAAAAATAAGTAATTTTTTTTTGTCTGTCCTTCCGTAAAAACATTTTATTTAAGCCCTTAAAATATTACGGAGTTAGTAATCTATATAATAACGCGCTTCTAACCACGAGGGTAATGCAGTAACCTGAGACAGCTCCTAACCTTCATAGAGGGATATAAGACCTTAAAGCTTAAAGCAGCAGTAGATACTTGTCTTTTTTTTGTATCTTGTAAAATGCTCGAATTCAGGGCGTCATTTTCTTTGACGTCAAAAAAAAAATCTGTCATAGTTTTTTCTTATAATCATTGTATTAAAGAAAAATCATGACGGCAACTTTAAAATAACATATATACTAATATTATCGACATTAGCTAGCCCTTACTACATCTATAAACATACTTACATAGGTACAAGTTCTGTAGACATATATGAATTTGCATATTTCGACCGTAATTTTTTCTACTCTTTAATTTTTTTTTTATGAATAACACTAAAGCTCAAAAAAAAGAATCCTTTAACAGAGGAGAAGAAGGCACTGAACTGTTTTATCTAAAGTCTATATAATCTGATACAGTGAAGTGGCATAATTTCATCGGACTCACGTGTGGATTCTACCTAGACGATACGACACGAAATTAAATATAAGTATATTGTTTTATATTAATAATTACTACCTAACGTTGAAAATAACAAAAATTAAAACAAACTAAGCCTTAATTTAAAATTGGAACTCAATTTGAAAGCGAATATTTATTTGCTCATACAATAGACATACGATAACGCGACCACAGAACCGCCAACTAATAATTATTGTATAGCTCTATGTATAATAATAATAATAATATCCTGGGACTTTATTCACACACGGCCATCTGATCCCAAATTAAGCAGAGCTTGGGCCAAGGAAACCAGACAACTGATATACTACATATGTATACTACTTTTCTTTTGTAAATACATACTTATATAGATAATTACACCCAGACTCAGGACAAACAGACATGTTCATGCACACAAATGTCTGTCCTGGGTGGGAATCGAACCCACAACCTTCGGCGTGTAAGGCAGGTACCTACCAACCACGCCAAACGGCTCGTCATATAATATAAATACTACTGCTAGGCTTCAAATTAGTTCCGCCCGAGGTTTTATTCACATTCCTTTTTTTATAAACAAATTGGTCTCGTAAAAGGCTCGAATTCAGGGCGTCATTTTGTTTAACTTCAATTGGATAGAATGCGAATAAAACTGCGGGACAGCGCTTGTATATTTTGAAGTTTTATTTTAACAAATAAATATTGAAAATCGATTTCATAATTATAGTATTATTGTAAAATAAAAGCTTTATAAATTGTTTTGGCAACACACCATATTTTCATTTCTGACATTGGTTATTTTTTTTTATTGAAGTGGTATATTGCCAATTTCTGTATTTATTCTGGATGTTCCGAAAATGTCATTATATGTAACAGAGTCGAACAAGCAATGTAATTCAAAATTATTTTATGTTATTTTTAGGAAGTACGAGTAAGCTGGCTGGTTAAGGTCTGTTCTACCATTTTGGATAATACACCGTGGATTGTTTAGCAGAATTTCAGTGAAATTTGATAATTATAAATGCAGGCTGTCTCACGATATTTTTAAACGCAAACTAATCACATGAAAATTCACTGGTGCTTGTTTAGGTTTGAAACAGTCATTATTGTTTAAGGTAGTGTTATATGTATTTCACTATGCCTGCTCGATATATATATTTAAAAAAAAACACACAGAAAGTGACTTGGGAACAGATAAGTAACATTCCTTTTGAATACAATAACATAACATGAATGACAAATTTCATTATCAAAATAATCACAACAGATAACCGATAAGGCATTTTAATGTTTTTATTAGTCATAACAGATTAGAAAAAGTTAAATTAAAAAAAATCTTTTTGTATGTTTACTATAAAATATGTTTATAAATGTTATATTATTTTATAAGAAAGGGGGGTAAGGGGGGAACGGAACTACCATCTAAACCGACCCAATTGCCAACCTCACCTGCACGTGGTGCTCCCTGCTAGATAACAGACGAGGCTCTGGCGACCGATCAATGGCGGTATAACCATACGCACCATGATTGGAAAAAGGGAAACAGCGACCTTGAGGTAACTTTGAGGTTGAGTAACCTCTAAAATGTCTGGTGCAGAAGGCAAGGGGAAACCACTGCACTATTATTCCCTAGTTATCGTCAGCTTTATGGAAACGTCTAAGAAAGAAATGGCCCCGAGTTCCTGGCGTCCCTTAGATGGGACAGGGGTGCTAAGAATCTCCAGGTGGAAAAAACAACAAATGAAGATAGGAACGTGGAACGTCAGAAGCTTGAAGAGTCCTGAAAAAGTCTACAATGTCTGCAAAGAAATGCAACGAATGAAGATTAACATCATGGGACTAAGTGAGATTAGATGGATAGGCAAAGGTAAACACCAAATAGATAATAATTACACCATGTATTACTCTGGTTCCGAGGATAGCTCCAACAAGTATGGAGTGGGAGTAATCATAAACACAAAATACATTAATACACCTGTTAACTTAGTACCAAAATCAAACCGAACCATGTTAATATCATGTAGACTCAAACAACTAAAGAAGAGAACACAGTACCACGCAATAGACGTGAGGAAACTTAAAGAACTTAACATCCAAGATAAAGTGGCGAAAGAAATAAACGAGTGGGCAGCAGATGAGAAACCTGGAATAATGCGTACGGTGGAGGAAGAGTGGTGTTCAATGAAGAACAAAATATTAAACATCAATAAGACACACTTGAAAAGAGATTGGATTCCTAAGAAGAGTGGGATGACAGAAAAAATATATGATCTTATCGAAGAAAGGAGAATCTACAAGAATTCCGACAATAGCAAGTATACTGAGATTGATAAGAAAATTCGGCGTGAAGTTCGTTATGCTAGAGATGCTTGGTATCAGTGCAAGTGTGATTTTGTGGAGGACCTTTATGCTAAACATGATGCATTTAACCTGCATAAGGAAATAAAATCTTTGGTAGGACACAAAAAGACGACTCACCAACTTACGGATGAAAATAATATTCCCATATTAGATTAGATATATCAGGAAAAAAACACCTATGGGAACAATACATTTCATCAATATACCGACGATTTCGATTTAGACGATTAAGAAAAATGCCAGCAGGTCATTTACCAGTTGATGTTGATGTTGATGACAGCTGTAACGGTATTGACGAGTAAGCTTAATGTGTGTAGACGAGTAAGGGGTGCTAGCGGCCGTATTGCGTTCGACCGTACCTGTAGTTATTACGTAGTCGTAGCCCGGTAGAAGTCGGTAACTCTTGAGGCAACTCAAGTAGACCGTGGGTGCGCGGTGCGCGTTTAACTCAGGCGGAGGTCGGGGTCTAAGAGAGACCACAATGGTGTGTAGTCACGGGGTGATACACATGGACACATGCAAGTTTTCGATCCACGCGGTGGATGCGGCAGGGCAATGTGATTGCCAGTCGGCTAGAGCCGTGGCGCTAGAGGTTTTTACTCGTAGAGTTTTGTAAACTTTAAAGATAATGTTGCAGTATAGTGTTAATGTGGAATAAAATGACTGTGGTATCTGGCCTGGCGTGGTGATCTTGACTGTAATTGTAATTTTGATTATTTTGAATTCCTATTGTTCGATATTGTTTTAAAGTAGAGTTGAAGTTGAGTTGTTAATAGAAATTAAACTGTAGTGATCTAAGAGTTTCTTTATTTATCCGATGTGTATGTAATGTCAGAAGTGGCCGAGCAGAACAAGGTTTTCCTGTGGTATGTTTTGTCGGCAGGTTAACAATCACACGTGGGCGTGTGCAAGCAGGATGGCCGTGTCGCAACCGGGTGAATTATTTCGGTCAACGCCATCTAGTGGTATACGTTCGAGACTACGTTATGGAATCGTTTCCGGAACGCCAGCGCCACGTAGCGGCACTCGATGGAGTTTGTGTAAGCATGCGCCAGAGGGGAACGTCCTACCACCAGATCGTCGCCATAAACAGGATGCAACGCGTGTTGGATCTGATACCGGATTGGCTAGACAAGTGGAGGATGGCTGTCAACGTTGGTAAGACGGCCGCTCTGCTTGTCGGTGCTGATAAGCCGATGCGTCGGCTCACCTTCCGAGGCCAGGAAGTGGGATGGCAGACCTCAGTCTGCTACTTGGGGTGTCACTTGGACCGCAGGCTGCGCATGATACCCACCGTTAACAAGGTGGTGAGTCATGCTGCGGCTGCCCGGTCTAAGCTGCACACCCTCTTTACGTCGCGGCTTCCGTTGAAGACCAGACTGAGGGTCTACGGTGCCTACGTCCGCTCGCGCCTGACGTATGCGGCCCCCGCCTGATACGCACTCTGCTCAGCGTACCAGAAACGGAGGATTCAGATCCAACAGAACCGATGCCTACGCTTGATTGTAGGAGCTCCAAAGTACGTCAGAAATGATGTCATCCATAGAGACACCAGGACACCCACCGTGGAGGAGTTTGTCCACAAGCTCGCTCGCTCGCTATTTGCTAAGGCAGATATAGCAGTGCGAGCGTACACCTCCACGGTATAGCACCGCTGCATGCCAGACCACCTGAGGGGCGTCCGTTACCTCGTGAGTCCCTACTGTCGCCGACCATCAGCGCCGATGCGGGCATCGGTGAAGAGGACGACGACGATCTGGACATCAATTCCTTTTCCTTATCAGATAGAGATCAATTCCGATTCCTTTATACAGAAAATGTAACCTATAAGTATGTATTTACAAAAGAAAAGTTGTATATGTAGTATATCAGTTGTCAGGTTTCCATAGCACGAGTTTTGTACAAGCTTAATTTGGGATGGCCGTGTGTGAAAAATGTCCCAGGATATTATTATTATTAGTTTCAAACATTTAGAATTAGGATTACGTTGTTAATGTACCAGGAGAACATAAACAGTGAGACGGTTTCACCGAACGATTAGATTAAAAAAGTCAATTAGTTTCAGTTAGGATTACAGTGTTAATGTAACAGACCGAAGACAGAAAAATATTGATGATATAATTGGGGTGTTAAGGAGTATAGATCCCGAAAATATCCCCATATTTGTGGCAAAAGACTTGCAAAAGTTACCGCCTGTTACGTTTGATCATATAGATGTAACGCGACTACTAAAGGATATTGTTAAGCTTCAAAGTCAAGTCCAGGCCATAGAAAATCAAAAGGAAGAATATATCACAAAAAGTGTATTTGAAAAATATTTTAGTGAAAAAGAAAAGAAACAAGCATCAGAAGTTGTATCAAGGGACAATGGTCAGTATGTAAATACAAAGAGAGGTGGTTTCTGCATGCGGGATAGTCCCGATTACGCTAGCGAATCGATGGGGTCAACGAACGAACTAGAGAATATTGCAACAAAGAGAATGACTGTGCAAAAACAGGTTCCGGATCATCCATCGCCGACGCACGCATGCACTCCGGCAATAGTAAATGATACAGCTATCTCTGTCACCCCGCTGATGCAACACGTGGAGGCTCACCGCGGCAATAATTCGCATCGACGGAACGACGTGCGTGAGGCACCGTTACCGGTGCCGATAGCGGCAGATGGTTTAGTGACGTCACACGATGTAATAATGTGCGAGCAAGACGGAGTGGCGGACACTCACAGTGGCGGTGAAGGCGAATGGATTCGAGTTACAAAGCGTAAATCGTTGCGTTTTAAAGGGATGCGAGGTACTGCCGTCTCGAGTTCAACTACAAAATTAAAAGCGGCAGACATTCAAATTCCGTTATATATTTACAATATTTCAAAAGAAAACACGGAGCAAGATATAGCGGATTATATATATGAAAAGACACAGATAAAAATATTGCCAGAGAAAGTACATACGAAAGGTTCAAGAAATTATCTATCTTTCAAATTTTATATACCACGAAGTAAATTGGCCGTATTTACTAACGCTAATTTATGGCCGGAAGATATTTATTTCAGAAAGTATATATATTTTAGACATGGAAAAAAGGCTTCAGTAAATTTAAACAAACAAAATGGATAAGAATAACTTAAAAAGTCATAAAATAAAGGTGGTGAGCTTTAATTGTAAATTTCTTAAGCGTTCAATAGACAGTGTGAGAAGACTTTGCTTGAGTGCCGACGTAGTGGCACTACAGGAGACTTGGTTACTACCTCATGACCTTACCTACCTCGGCACTGTTCACGACGAGTTTGAATCTACTGGTACGTCGGCTGTGGACACCAGTGCCAGCATTCTGCTAGGCAGACCCTATGGTGGCGTCGCGCTCTTATGGCGAAAGGGTGTTTTTTCTTCTGTGTCAGTGGTTAAATGTAATAACGTGAGGCTGTGCGCGATCAAATGTAAACTTCGTGAGTATAATATACTATATTTTTCTGTTTACATGCCTACAGACTGTGCAGATAATTTAATAGAATACACAGAGTGCCTGAGTGAAATTAATGCAATTGTTGAGGATTGTGGAATTAGTATAGTTTTTGTATTAGGAGACTTTAATGCGCATCCTAAAGAGTTATTTTTTAATGAAATGATGCAATTTTGTACTGATCAGTCTTATGTATGTGCCGACTATGAAATGCTTGCTAATAAGAACAATGTTTACACATATGTTAGTAACAGTCATGGGTCCTCGCGGTGGTTAGATCACTGCATTGTAACGGAACTAGCTAGAAGGCATATACAAAGTATCAATGTTATAAATAATGTGTCATGGCCTGATCACTATCCTCTGGAAGTCCATTGTAGTTTTAACTATAATGCACAAGCTAATCATAAAAAACTAGAATCGACCCCGCTCTCTACTAACAAAATAATATGGGGTCATAGGGATAGTGACCAGATTAAACTATATACTGAATTATGTAACAATAGGTTAAGTTTAGTTAATTTTCCAATAGAAATGATCGATTGTTGCAATAACGTATGTAATAAGTCCGAGCATAAAGTAATTATAGATAAACTGTATAGTGATATTATAGGTATATTGCAGGAGGCTGCAATATTATCCAGCCACAAAACTGTAAAGCGTAGTAAGAAAGAATATGTTATGGGATGGAATAAGCACGTTAGGATGGCTCATTTGAAAACTCGTAATTGCTTTCAGTCGTGGATATTAGCTGGAAGGCCGACATGTGGAGGACATACGACGAGATGCGAGAATCACGTAAGGTTTTTAAGAGCAAATTAAAGTGGTGCCAAGACAATGCCGAAACAATAAAAATGGATATCCTCGCCTCGTCGTATGAGGCTAAACATTTCAGTAAATTTTGGGAACAAACTAACAGGCTGAATGCAAAGGCGAGCCTTCCGGCTGAGGTAGGAGGTACCAGTGGCTCTAAAAATATTGCTAATATGTTTAAAGCCCAGTTTAGCGTGGACCCATGTGAAATTTGTGACTGTGGGGATGAGAGCGATGCTGGGGGTGTTAGTGTCGCTGGTGAGGGTCCGGTCTGTTTCACAAGAAATGACATAATGAAAGCGTTAAACAGCATGAAACGTGGGAAATCGCCGGGTCACGACGGCCTCAGCATCGATCATTTAAAGTATGCCGGTATTCACCTTTCCAGAGTTCTCAGGTTACTCTATAATCTTTGTTGTAGCCATGTTTATCTACCAGATGCAATGATGATGACTGTTGTGGTGCCCATAGTTAAAAACAGAACAGGGGATATGGCAGACGGGTCAAATTACAGGCCGATATCACTGGCGACAATCACAGCAAAGGTCCTGGACAGTCTTCTTGATGCACAGTTTAATAATTCAGTCAAAATTCACGACGCGCAGTTTGGCTTTAAGCCTGAATTATCAACTGAGACCGCAATACTGTGCCTCAAGCAGACTGTGAGGTACTACACTGACAGGAAATCGCCGGTATACGCTTGTTTTTTGGACCTGTCTAAAGCTTTTGATCGAGTGTCATATAAAATTCTTTGGCAAAAGCTCAAAACCGAAACTAGCTTAAGATCCAATCAAATCTCATTGCCTAAGTACTGGTATGAAAACCAAACGAACGTGGTGAGATGGGGACAGTCACTAAGCGATTCATACAAATTGAAGTGCGGAGTAAGACAGGGTGGCCTCACATCGCCCAGGCTTTTCAATTTGTATGTGAACCAACTGATTCGGAGGCTGAGTGGAGCCGGAGTTGGATGTTCCATCGATGGCGTGGCTATGAACAATTTCAGCTACGCGGACGACATGGTTCTGCTGAGCCCTTCAGTCAGTGGTCTCAAAAAATTGCTAAAGATCTGTGAGGACTATGCCAGGGTGAATGGACTCAGTTACAATGTGAAGAAAAGTGAATTTATAATTTTCAGGGGTAGGAACAAGCCGATAAATTGTAATCCTGACATAAGACTATATGGCACACCCCTGAAATAGGTAACTGATTTCAGATACCTTGGTCACATAGTTAATGAAAACCTCAGTGATAACAGTGACATTGAACGTGAGCGTAGGGCTCTGTCGGTCCGAGGTAATATGTTGGCTCGCAGATTTGCACGGTGTACGACACCTGTAAAGCTGGCCCTGTTTCGAGCATATTGCCAATCATTTTACACGTGCAGTCTGTGGACGAACTATACGCTGAGGGCCTACAGTGCCCTACGCGTCCAATACAACAATGTGTTGAGGGCGGTGTTGAGGAAACCTCGACACTGTAGTGCGTCGGCAATGTTCGCTGATGCTCGCGTGGACGATTTTTTCTCTATAATACGCAAGCGTGTCGCCTCCATTATGAGCAGAATTTCGAAAAGTACCAACACCCTCCTCAGCACATTGGCTTGTAAATTGGACAGTCACTTCTGGGAACACTGGAATGGTGTACATGTGAAGCGGGTCTAATTCTAGGATTAAGTACTAACATAGTTTAAGCATTCGTTACTAATCTATTTAATTTTAATTTTAATTATTTATTTTAATTTATTTGTTATTATTTTTTTAATTTTATTTGAATTTAATGTTAATTTTAATTTAATATGGATTGTTTAATCTGAAATAAAGTATTATTATTATTATTATTATTAATAATAATAAAATAGAGAACCATGAAGTATTCGACAACCGTTATACAGTATACAGAAGAGATCGTGATAGTTCACTTTTACATTGTAAAAAAGATGGTGGTGGAGTTTTAGTGGCGGTCTCAAATAAACTGAAATCTATGCGACTCAGTTTTTGTGAAAGTCAGTGTGAAGATCTTTGGATAAATATTGAACGAGAAAATTGTCACGATGAGTGTAACTCAATTGCATTATGTGCAGTTTATTTGCCTCCTCCCGTTAGCCGTAATATGCTATCTAATTTTATCAAAAATTTTAATAGTAGAATTGCAGAGAATAGACAAAATGTTATGCTCGTGGGTGATTTTAATTTAAGTAATATCAATTGGTTCGCTACTGATGATAATGTTATTTCTAATAGTTCCTTAGGAAATTTGCTAGTTGATTTTGCATCTCTCAATAATTTAGTTCAACATAATAACATTTGTAATAACAATAATAAAATATAAGACTTAATATTCAGTAATCATAATAACATAAAAATTAGTAAGTCTATTTTGCCAATAGTGCCTCCAGATCACCACCATCCTCCCTTAGATATATTAGTTTCTTATTCATCAAGAACTTCTTTAAAAAGTAATGTTATTGGTGAAAAGAAGAACTATTTTAAAGCTGACTATGTAAGTATAATTTCAGAATTAGATAATATCAATTGGTTAAGCGAATTTTGTAATTGTAAGTCAATAAACTTAATGATCGATAAATTTTATAAAATTTGGAACAAATTGATCGAAAAATATGTACCAAAGAAGAAACAAAAAGGTAAACAATATCCTCCATGGTTCACTAAGGAAATGATAAATTTATATAACGAGAAACAAGTTTTTTTAAATAAATACAAAATATATAAAAACCCACTTGATGAAATTTCATTACGTCTTTTGAGCAAACGTTGTGCAGATTTATCGAAAATTTGCTACAATAATTACATTAAGATTGTTGAAGAAAATATTAGTAGAAATCCTAAATATTTTTGGTCATACCTTAAGGGCAAACAAGATAATAGTACCGCACTCCCAGGCATAATGACTTACAAACAAAAAGTAATGAAATCGGGATCAGAAATTTGTAACGAATTTGCCTCGTATTTCGCTTCTGTTTACACACAATCTCAAAGTTCATATACATTACCATCTTATAATAATCAATGTAAACATGACTTTGGAGCGTTCACTAATTTTGTAATATCGCGAAGACAGATTTATCAATACTCAAAAAGACTTGATACAACTAAAGGGACAGGTTATGATAATATCCCTCCTATATTTATTTCTAAATGTGAATGGGTACTAAGTTTCCCTTTATATTTATTATACAACGAATCACTTCGCTCAGGTGTTTTTCCCGATAAGTGGAAAATAGCTAGGATCGTACCGGTATATAAGTCCAAGGGTAGTGAGTGCATTGAGAATTATAGACCGATTTCCATACTTTCCACTTTTGCCAAAGTATTTGAAGCAATAGTTTACCCATATCTAGAATGTCATGTTAAGCAAATGATTAATAATAACCAGCACGGCTTTATAAAGGGTCGATCTACAACATCAAATCTTGTTTCGTACAGTGAATTCATTGTGCCAGCTATTGATTACCACAAGCAATTTGACGCAATTTATACGGATTTAACCAAGGCTTTCGACAAAGTTTCGCACGATATTTTACTCTTAAAACTAAGCAAGTACGGATTCAATGGTAATATGCTTGAGTGGTTCAAATCATATTTATACAATAGACAACAATTTGTTGTCTTAAAAGGTTTTAGCTCGAGTCTATATAAAGCCTGCTCCGGGGTTCCTCAAGGGTCACACTTAGGACCTTGGCTCTTTAATATCTTCATTAATGATATTTGTGATACGGTACATTATAGTAGAGTATTTTTATTTGCGGACGATTTAAAATTAACAAAAGTAATAAACAACTTAGCTGACTCAGAGCTCTTACAGGCGGATATTAATGCTATATATAATTGGTGTAAAAATAATAAAATGGAATTAAACGTCAGTAAGTGCAAGCATATAAAATTTACGCGAAAGCTCAATATAATCAAAACAATATATAGCATTGATAACATCAAGTTGGAGGAAGTTTTTGAAATAAGTGATTTGGGTGTCATTTTTGATGACAAGCTTACTTTTGTCCCGCACTTCAATAAAATAATTACGAAAAGTTCCAAAACGTTAGGATTTTTAATTAGAAATGGTAAACACTTCACGAATAACACGAAAAAAATAATCTATAACGCTTACGTGCGTAGTGTACTGGAGTACGGTAGTGTTGTGTGGAATCCTTGTTACAATGTACATCGTCCGCGTATAGAGAGAATACAGAAGCGATTTGTATATCATCTATCCAGAAACAAAAAAACCTCATACAATAAATCTAATAAAAATTACAGCAATCTCTTGAAAGACTTTAATATGGATAGTCTCTCTGTACGCAGACAATTATTAGATCTCTCTTTCCTATTTAAGATAATTCGTAACGAGATCGACTGTACTTACTTACTTGAAAAGATATACTATCGTATTCCAAGGCGCAATGTTCGTAGTTTTCTGGGCACTTTTGATGTCAGAATATCAAAAACGAAATTAGGATGTAATGCACCAATGCCTAGATCATCACGGTTGTACAATGGTTTTTGTCAAGATCTAAATATTTTTAATGACTCTGCCATGATTTATCGTAAACGGGCGCTAGAATTGTTGAGAGATGCAAATAAATAATAAATAAATAAATAAATAATAAATAATGTTATCTTAATTTTATTTTGTATTAATTAGTATATTTTTAGTAATTTTTTTGTAACGGAAACTTTGCATGAATTTAATGAATTATTTAATTTTAATTTGTACCTATATCAATTTCAAACTATTTGTGTTATTAATTTTAATTTTATTAAGTGCATGTTTATTTTTTTATGATCTTTAATTTGTACCAATTTGGACTGCTTTTTTTTTTTTTTTTAATCTTTCTACTCATGTTGCTATAATTATGTGTTAATGTATTTTTAAAACAAATATTGTAATTGTTGTGGCTACTTTAAAAAGCTTCACATGTTAGCTATTTTCACTAAATTGTTTTACATTTGTCATTAAAACATGTAGTAGCTACTAGTGGTCCTTAAAATAAATAAATATTGCTAGCATATAAAAAAAACAGCCAAGATGGTTCAGGCACCACTGAATTTTCATGTACTTAATTTGTGATTATAATTCATCTCGTACTTTACGATGAAGGAAAACATCGTGAGGAAACCTGCATGTGTCTAATTTCACTGAAATTCTGCCACATGTGTATTTACCAAACCGCACTGGAGCAGCGTGGTGGAATAAGCTCCAAACCTTCTCCTCAAAAAAGGGAGAGGAGGCCTTTAGCCCAGCAGTAGGACATTCACGTGCTGTTACGGATAAAAAAACACACACACACACAATGTGCTGTGGAAACATATACAAGTCTATAGTCGATTCCAATAGCAAGTAGAGTATATAAGCAACTTTGACCTTGAAATTTGGTCGAAATCTTAATATTCTGTGGTATTGACTATGGATTCGCGAAAAATTTACCGTTTTGGTTATCTGTGAAGTTGTTATCGGAACTTTGTAAGTAAAACTAAAGTGTATATAAGTAGTTAAGTGTAACAGTGTCGTGTTATATATAGAGATATATTGATCGAGAAGTGTTTGTGGTGTACAATACAGCAGAGCTGGTAGCGAATCGCGTGGAATCGCATATCTAAGGTTTGCTAATCTTTTAAAAACGAGTAGAGTTTTCTGCTCACCTCAAAGTATATACAGCGTCTAGGGTCGTTTGGGTCTTCGAGGAACACCAGGTCGTCACACACGCACTTGCCCTGCGTGTCGCTCGTCACGTGCGCGTCGCTGTACTTGCTCCCGTCGTCCGACACGTACACGTTCGTGCACTTCGTGTCCGATGTCTTCGTGAGGCTGTTCTTCATGTTGGCGATGTCCTGGAGGATATTTTTGTTCTGTCTCCTCGCGTTCTTTCGATTCTTCTCCGAAGCTTGCGACGAGTAGACTAGTTCTGATAGTCCCGCGTCGTAGCCCCCCGGCCGCGCTAGCAGCACCATGCCCTGCCGCAGTCCCGGCGGGAAGCGACCCAGGCCCAGCGACGCCGACTGTCCCGCGCGCACGCTGCCGCAAGTGACGCGGTTGCGGTATATCGTGCGCACGGATATCTCCGCGAACTCGCCGGACTCCAGAGGTCCTGGGGGAGGGGGTGTAAAATATACGTCGCTCTATTCATCTCACAACTAACAGAACGCAACGCACCTATGATAAGTTCGTCGCCCTCGTAGAGTCGCCCTCGCGCGAGCAGTCCCCCACAACGGGCCCCGTCGAGTCCCCTACGTGGAAAATTTCGTCTATTTGAAACTCGCACGCCTCCTGTAAAGTGACATAAATTATAACATTTATAATTTAATAAAAAGGATACTAGTCAACTGCGCAACATATGGTTCACTCACGTCCTCGGGGCGCTGCAGGACGCGGCGCGGCGCCAGCGCCAGCAGGCACGCGTGCAGCGCGTTGAGGCCGGCGCCGCACACGCAGCTCACCGGGAACACGGCCACCCTGCCGGCCGACACTACTGTGATTTGCGTTCAACTATATATATATATATATATATCTGATCCGAAACTAAGCAGAGCTTGTACTATGGCAACCAGACAACTGATATACTATTGTATAGACAATTACACACAGACTCAGTATCTAGCAAGGCAAGTATCTAGCAAGGGTGGTTGGCGTAGCTATAGGCAATATTATTACCATTACCAATAGTATGGAACTCGTTTTAAAGTCATATATAAGAGTTCACCCAGAAACACTTCGGGTTAAATAAAGGCTTGTGAAGCTACTCACTCCTGATCCTTTTTGATTTCCTCGTCTACATTGTCTATGGTGTCCAGTATCGACTTTTGCGGCGCAACGCAGTTCCTTGCCATATTCTCGTCAGTTATTAACAGCGGTTTCTGTAATAATACCAATATATACCATTACTTTAAATTTAAATAAATCTATATATTATACAGCATCCCTGATTTATCATCTCGTGCTCCTTGAAGAACATCGCGAGGAAACCTGCATGTTTCGAATTACAATATAAACTAATATTATAAATGGGAAAGTAAATATATCTATTTATCTGTTAAACTTTCCCCCCCCCCGGCTTCTCTTTATGTTATATGTGTGTGGACGGGCAATTGGGCCACCTGATGGTAAGTGGTCACCATCACCCAAAAGCATTGATGTAAGAAATAATAACCTAGTTTATAAGCTAGTCTTTATAGATGCTATTTAAAATAAAATTACTGACCTTATTAGCGGGTTCCAACAATTGAGCCAGCCTCGCTACAACAGCATTGATGTTGCTAACCAGTTCACACTTGTTGATGACTGCGAAGAATGGCATGTCCAAAGCCAGCAGAAGACCGATGTGTTCTTCTGTGATGCGAGTTATACCGGCTGTTGCCGAAATCTAGAAATAAAAAAAAACTTTATAGTACAAGTTGATAATATGACTACAGTGCCATCTATAATATTATCTTGTAGCTGATTTAAAAAACTTACAGCCACTGGGTCGCTGTTACCCTGGCCCCTCGGGCAAAAAATTAAAGACACGACAGGTTAGGGGGCAACCCTGCGGCCCGTACCCAGACTGGCCAAGGCCAGTTAGGAGGAACCAACTCTCTCTCTTAAAAAACTTTCATTAATAAGACGTATTGCTCGATAAGGGTTTATAAATATGATAAAAAATTGTGTTTAAACTCTTACATAGTTTAATTGTAGCAAAAGAGTTTAGTTTTTTGCCGATTATTTTTAGTAGGATCTACAGTTTGAGCCGGTGTTAGGTTTATATATTATTACCTGAATAAATTATTTTGATTTTGAGCTGTTTGTAAAAATGTATTATTAATATAAGATATTTATTCAATAAAATGAAAATTAACTTTTGGTTTGATATGTCAGGACTCCAAAAAAATCCTTACCTAATAATAATTTGAAAACACGTTATCAGGGCTATAGAAAAAGACTTAGGATACCTAAAATCTGAACCCCCCCCCCGCACGTATGGGAACTTGTAATAAATAAACATACTTACAACGAGCATGGCGTAGTGCGGGGAGTAACCCGTGAGCCCGTGGAGCGTGGTGCGTTGGTACTTGCTATGGCCCGCCAGGTCCAGGAAAGACACCAGCTTGGCGCTCCTCTCTCCGATGCGCTCCGCTGTCATCAGCTCGGAACAACCGTAGTTGACGACATTACCCTGATTATATGAATGTAATACATTATATGACTTTCATTTTAGGTATAAGTAATACCGGGTAGTGTTGCATGTCGATAGTCCATTATCGATAAAATCGATAGTTTTGGACTATCGATAATCAATGATTTTTCGATAGTATTGACGTATTGATTTTTTGACGAACCGGTTGGCGTGGTTGGTAGTTACTTGCCTTTCATGCCAAAGGTCGTGGGTTCGATTCCCATCCAGGACAGACATTTGTGTGCATGAACATGTCTGTTTGTCCTGAGTCTGGGTGTAATTATCTATATAAGTATGTATTTACAAAAGAAAAGTAGTATATGTAGTATATCAGTTGTCTGGTTTCCATAACACAAGCTCTGCTTGATTTGGGATCAGATGACCGTGTGTGAATAATGTCCAATATTATTATTATTATTATTTCTATTTAACTTTTAAAGTTTCTCTTCTTTCGAAGAGTTTAAACCGAAAACGCGGGCTGCAGCCAAGCGTTAAGGAGTGTTGCTTATATTATAAACGTTGATGATAAAGTGGATGATGATATAAACTTTCGGTTGAAACGGCAGGTGTTAATGATTATGGCTTTTTGAAGTATATGGAGGATATACGCTGGCATTTGTAAGGTGTTCAGACTTCGTGTCAAGGATTTTGGCACGATACCTGTGGATGATAGGACTATTGGGACTATGTGTACTGTTTGTGCTTTCCATTGCGTTTTAATTTCTATGGCGAGATCTTGATATTTACTTAACTTTTCAGATATTGTGGTTTGTATGTTATGTGAATTAGGAACGGCTATATCGATAAGATAAACGATTCTATTGATTTTATCATGAACGGTAATATCTGGTCTATTATAACAGATAGTTTTGTCAGTTATTATTGTTCTATCCCAGTAGATTTTGTGGTTTCTAGTGTCTAATACACTTTCCGGTTTATATTTGTAATATGGATTAATTTCTGTTATAAGTTTATATTTGTATGCTAAATTTTGGTGTATGATTGCAGCCACTTGATCATGTCGATGCTTATAATCGGTCTGTGCGAGAGATTTGCAAGCCCCCGTTATGTGCTGAATAGTTTCAGAGGCTGCGTTACATTGTCTACATAAGTCAGTAGGTTGATTATTATCCTTCATTATGTACTTCCTATAGTTACGAGTTGCTATTATTTGGTCTTGAATGGCGAGCATAAAACCTTCGGTCTCAGGGAACAGTTCACCTCGTTTGAGCCATTCGTTCGACTTCTCTTTGTCGACGTGGGGTTGGTTCAAATAAGCTCGGTGCCTCCCATGCAGTGTTTTTTCAGTCCATGCCAACATTTGTTGTTGTGTACTTATGATATGTTCGTTTACTTGAGTGTTTTTGTCATGTAGGTTTAATGGTGTAAGCTTTTTGTATATTTCTGTTGCGTGTCTATGTAGAGGTGAGTGTTCGGATTTATCATGGAAGTATGGTCTGAGTGAGAATATCTGCTTATTGTGTAAATTGTGTATGTCTATTGAGGAGGATCGCAGCTTAACCACCAATTAAAAACTCCGGCAGACTTTAAGAGTTATTTATTGTGACAAGTCAACAATGTTTACATTAGAGCGCACAGTAAAAATAGTTGAAATAATTAATTTATTAAAAATAAACAACAACAACAGCGCTTATATAGGCATTCCCCTCTCACGATGACCACCACGCGTGCTTGCCACTTTTGGGACCTCCTCCTAGGCGAAAACAAAAGCGATGCATGCGGCCATCTTGCTGGGGGTGTGGTCAAGCGTGTGACGTCGCTGCGAGGACAATAGATGCGCATGCGACCATATTGCCGAAGGGGCGTATCCATACGTGTGACGACATACATCAGACCACTGCAACATCACCTGATCCATGACGTAGTTGATCAGGTGATGTTTGTGCTGCGTTTAGACGCATTGTGCACTCGCCACACTACTCCCCCGCCGAGACCGTGACTACGGGCGATAGTAGTTTGGGAATCTGACCACTCTACCACTCCTGGTTTTACTGGCAGGGATGGCATCAGACTTCTCCTGAACTTTAATGTTCTGGTCTGTCTGGTCCTCAGCGAGTATGTAAGCTGGTTTCAGTCTGTCTATGCTGATTCGCTGCGTTTTGCCTAGTACGTCGATGTCAAAGGTTTTCTCCTCGCGTCGCAGCACCCTGTATGGACCTGAATAAGGTGCTTGAAGGGGTTTCCGATGGGGACCCTGCCGGATAAATACGTGCGAGGTAAGCCTAAGGTCTTTTGGTATGTAAAAAGTTTGATTAGAACTTGTGTGCCAAGATGATGGTTGTGGCCTTAATTTATTGACATGTGTTTGGATTCTACCAATGAATTCGGTGATGTCCTCGATGGTTGGGGGTGCTGATGAGAAGAACTGTCCAGGTAACCGCAGTGGTTCCCCGTAGACAAGTTCGGCCGTTGAAGCTTTAATGTCATCCTTGAATGCGCTGCGTATACCTAGTAATACCCAAGGTAACACTTCTACCCAGTTCGGAGTAGAATGACAGGCAATTGCGGCTTTTAATTGACGGTGTAGTCTTTCTACCATACCATTAGCTGTCGGATGATATGCCGTTGTGGTATGATGGTTGGCACCGATGAGCTTGACCAGTTCTTTGAAAGCGCCCGACTCAAACTGCCGGCCACGGTCAGTGGTGATGTGTTCGGGGCACCCGAACCGTGATATCCAACCACTGGAAAGGGCAGCAATGCAGCTTTCGGCGGTGATGTCTTGTAGTGGGTAGACTTCTGGCCACCTTGTGTAGCGGTCCACGATGGTTAGGCAGTACCTGTAACCTAAACATAAAGGTAAAGGACCTATCAAATCCAAGTGGATGTGTCGAAAACGTGCGGTGTCTGGTCACTTTGCTTTGCTGACATTGTTGACACTCCTTTACCCATTGTCGACAGTCTTTGCGGATACCAGGCCAAATGTAGCGCTCTGTAACTAACTTGACCGTAGGCTTGGCTCCTGGATGGCTTAAATTGTGGAGCGAATCGAATACCTGCTTGCGATATGAAGGTGTGATGAATGGTCGAGGATTACTTTGAGAGACATCGCAGTATACCAGAAGAGCTGGCTCTGACTCTAATCGTATTTTCTTCAACCTAAGCGCAGACCCATTTTTCAGCAGGTCCTGTAGCTCGCTGTCTGCCTCTTGTGCTTTGACCAGGGAGTGGTAATCTAAGGGTATAGAAACTGCCTCGATACGCGAAAGGGCATCTGCAACAATATTTTCTTTACCAGCTACATATCTGAAGTCTGTGGTGAATTGGCTTATAAAGTCCAAGTAGCGAAACTGGCGTGGCGAACTGTTCTCTCGGTGATTAGCAAAGACAAACGTAAGTGGTTTATGGTCCGTGATGATACAAAATGTCCGAGCTTCCACCATAAATCTGAAATGTCTAATTGCGTCATACACTGCCAATAACTCTCGGTCATATGGGCTGTACTTTTTCTGTGATGGACTTAGCTTCCTCGAAAAGAATGCTAAGGGTTGCCATTCATTGTTCTTGAACTGTTGCAGCACAGCACCTATTGCTGTATCTGAAGCGTCCGTCTGTATGGACAGTTCTGCTTGAGGATCTGGGTGGACCAAAAGCGTAGCTTCTGAAAGTTGCTTTTTAGACAGTTCGAAAGACTCTAATAGGGCAGGCGTCATGTTAATAGGCTGCGATCCCTTCGTTTTAGGCCCAACGAGGAGTTGGTTGAGCGGTGCCTGAACTTTTGCAGCATTAGGTATAAAACGGCGATAAAAATTGATCATACCTAAAAATCTTCGTAATTCTTTTAGCGTCTTGGGTACCGGGAAGTTCTGAATGGCTTCAACCTTCAATTCTAACGGCTGTATTCCTGCTGCTGACACGTTGTGGCCCAGGAACTGAACTTGCGTTTTGCCGAAAGTACATTTGTTGGTATTTATTAGAACTCCATATTCTGCTAGTCTTTGGAACAACAACTTGAGATGCTCTTGATGAAGGGTACTGCTGCTGCTGAAGACTAGAATGTCATCCAGGTACCCATAACAAAAATCTAAGCCCCGCAGTACCTCGTCCATGAATCTTTGAAAGGTCTGTGCGGCGTTACGAAGACCGAACGTCATGAACGGGAATTCGTAAAGCCCGAAAGGAGTGGCGATAGCGGTTTTCGGAATGTCGTCTTCGTATACTGGTATCTGATGATAAGCTTTAACCAGGTCTATGGTTGAAAAGACCGTACTGCCTGTCAACTGGCACGTAAAATCATTCAAGTGCCTGATAGGGTACTTATCGGGAATTGTACGGGCGTTTAGGGCTCTGTAATCGCCGCACGGTCGCCACCCGTCGTTTTTCTTCTTAGTTAAATGTAACGGTGATGACCATGGGCTGTCAGATCTTCTTGCTGTGCCACTCTGTAACATCTCATCGAACTCTTGCTTAGCAATTTTTAGTCTTTCCGGGTCTAACCGTCGCGGGCGGCTAGATACCGGTGGTCCATCGGTGGTACGGATATGGTGCACCGTAGAGTGTTTGGTGATGTGCGGCTTTCCAGCAGGGCGAGTGATTTCTGGGAATTCTCTAAGCAGGCGATGATAAGATGTATCCTCTAAAGTCGTACGGACTGAGGAAATTGTTTCCGTAGAACGTTGTTTCGGGAGTGCAACAGCAAGTGTGGTAACACCGTCAACGAGGCGCTGGTTGCGACAGTCGACTAGCAGGTTGTAGTAACTTAAAAAGTCGACGCCGATGATGGGCTTTGAGACGTCTGCTACGACGAAACGCCACGTGAAAGCGCGCCTAAGTCCTAGATCCAGCGTTAAGGGGAGGAAGCCATATGTGTAAATGATAGTCCCATTTGCAGCGAACAATTCGTATCCCATTTTGTTTCTAGGTTCCCGAACAGCGGATCTTGGAAAGACACAGAGGTCTGAACCGGTGTCAACTAAATATTGCACTTTGGTCTTGCGATCCGTGATGAACAGGCGGCCCGAAATTATAAGGCAGTCGTCTACCGCCACTACTGGCTGCCTTGAGAGTTTCCCATCTTCTTGTAGCTACACGGTTGAATACATTTGCGTGCGCGCTCGCCGAATCTATGATGGTACCAACAGTACGGGTAGTTATTTGTTTGTGAGCGGGAACGTGCGCGGGAATGTCGTCGCGATCTGTCTATGGCGAATCGTGAGCGGGATCGTGGCTGTCTTCGGTTAAGTTGCATGCTAAGTATCTCCATCTGCTTGCTCAGCTCAGCTACGGTCTGATTCAGGCTTTCGAAACTAGTACTTGGTACTCCTAGAGTGGAACTAGATGCACTGGCTACTTGCCCGGCTACTCGACCGGCTACTGGCACGGCTACTTGCTCGGACACTTGCAATGTTGCTGGAACGATTTCGTTGATACGGTCGGCAAGCTCTGCCATGTCTTCAAGGCTCATCTTCGTATGCTGCGCTGCTATACACGTCTGCAAATGCGTTGGGAGTCGACTTGACCAGATGGTACGGATAAAATCGGTTGGAACAGTTGGCCCAGCTAGGTGTTGTAGATGCCGTAAAAATTGTGTGGGCTTTCTATCACCGAGTTCCTCGTGCATTAGCAGTTGTTTTATTTTACGCTCTTGTGAAGCTGACAGCCTCCGTATTAATTTGGCTTTTAATTTGTCGTACCTGCCGGTGGAAGGTGGAGCTACGACCAGGTCCCTTATTTCCGCCGTGTGCTGTGGTTCCAGTTGCGCTAGTACGTAATAGAACTTCGTGGAGTCTTCTCGGATGCCGGACAGGGTGAATTGGCCTTCGAGCTGTGCGAACCATAATTCTGGATCATCTGGGTTGAATACAGGTACTCTCACTCTAACTCGCATCGTTTCTCCAGTGGCCGGAAGGGCGGTAACAGCTGTGGCGTCACGTGATAATGGAGCGTCCGGCATTGACATCTTGAAAGGTCTTCTTCTTCTTCGTGCTTCAAACGTCGGGGTCACCAGTGAGGAGGATCGCAGCTTAACCACCAATTAAAAACTCCGGCAGACTTTAAGAGTTATTTATTGTGACAAGTCAACAATGTTTACATTAGAGCGCACAGTAAAAATAGTTGAAATAATTAATTTATTAAAAATAAACAACAACAACAGCGCTTATATAGGCATTCCCCTCTCACGATGACCACCACGCGTGCTTGCCACTTTTGGGACCTCCTAGGCGAAAACAAAAGCGATGCATGCGGCCATCTTGCTGGGGGTGTGGTCAAGCGTGTGACGTCGCTGCGAGGACAATAGATGCGCATGCGACCATATTGCCGAAGGGGCGTATCCATACGTGTGACGACATACATCAGACCACTGCAACATCACCTGATCCATGACGTAGTTGATCAGGTGATGTTTGTGCTACGTTTAGACGCATTGTGCACTCGCCACTCATAATCCCCTTCCTCCTTCTTTACGTGGTAGTGTGAGCCTTTGAATACAAGATTTTGGATGATGTTTCCTATATTTAGAGAAGTGAGTGTTTATAGTACGCTGCAATTTTTTTATGTCACTTTTTGACCATTGTATTATTCCGAAAGAGTACGTAAGTAAGGGTATGGCAAATGTGTTAATAGCTTTTATTGTGTTTTTAGAGTTAAGGTGTGTCTTTAATACGAGATTTAATCGGTGCGAGAATTTTGTAAGCAGTTCTTGTTTTGTCGTAGTTTGTAGTATTTGCCTAGATTGTTTAAAACCAAGGTATTTATTTGTGCTTAGTTCATCCATTGGTTCAATTTGTTCACCAGTTTCGAGTGTGTAGCTATTATTAAGGATTTTTCCTTTCGAGATTGACAGAATTTTGCACTTGTCAACTCCGAATTTCATATGAATATCTTTTGAGAACTGTTCCGTAATGCTTGCTAACTCAAGCAGCGTGTTTTTGTCAGTGGAGTAGAGTTTTATATCGTCCATGTACATGAGTTGTGATAAGTTATATTGGGTGTTATTACCGTAAAGTGTGAATCCTGTATTGGTTTTATTTAACAAGAGTGAAAGAGATTTAAGGCCAAGCAAAACCAGAGGAAGCTCAGAGCGTCTCCTTGAAAAACTCCTCGTTGGATACGAATTGGTTCAGTAGTTAGAGATTTCATGGACGATTGTTTTATTTTTAATACAGTTTGCCAGTTTTGCATCGAATTTTTAAGAAACGATATGAGGGTAGGGTTTATTTTATACAATTTTAAGACATACAATAACCAGCTATGCGGGACTGAATCAAAGGCTTTTTGATAATCAATAAACATAGTATGGATATCTGTTTTTGATTTTACCGCACTATTTAAAATGATTGCATCAAAAGTAAGCTGCTCCTTACAACCTTGGCTATTTTTTCTACACCCCTTTTGCTGTTCGGCTAATATATTATGTTTAGTTAAATGTTTGTATATTTCTTCACTTATGCAAGCTGATAAAATTTTATATATGGTTTGTAAGCAAGTTATTGGTCGGTATTTATCTGGATTTGTGGTATCATGTTTATCTTTAGGTACTAAGTATGTGATTCCAAGTGTTATATATTTCGGTAGTAAATGTGGTGATTGAATGAATGTATTTAAGTACTTATGTATGTATGAGTGTATGCTACTAAATTTCTTGTACCAATAGTTGTGAATATTGTCTGAGCCTGGGGATTTCCAATTGTGCATTCGTTTGATGACATCTATAAATGTTTCTATTGGTATGAAGTTGAACTCCATCTCTGGAATATGTGTAGTTATTTCGTTAACCCAGTCTGCATGTTCATTATGTTCTATGGGGTTTTCCCATGTCTTAGTTGTCAGAATTGTCGAAATATTTCAGGGGGAGGTATTTCTAGATTTTGCTCATTATCTTTGCAGTTAGATAATAAATTCTATAGAAGATTTTTTCATTGTTAGCAAATGTTTTGTTTTCTATTTTACGGGCAGTACACGTCAAATATCTCTTAAGTCTACTAGCTGCTGCATTGAGTTTCTGTTTTAAGGTATCTAAGAAGTGTTCTATATGCGTGTTTGTATTTTCATATTGTGCGTGTGATTGATATTGTGTCTTTATGAGTTCTACTGCAGCTACTACTTTTCGGTTTCTATTTCCTCTAATAAATTGTGTTAACCTGCCTATATTGACTCGCAACTTCCTTATTTTATTTTCTAATCTTCTTTGCCAGCTAGGTTTTCTGTATGATTTGTTTTGATGGTTGTTTTGTGTTAAGAATGTCATTCTTGCCCCATTACATTTAGCTGCTGTCCATGCTGCACAGTAAATTATTGTCTGTAGAGTGATAAAATCAGTATCAGTGTTTACAAATTTTGTCAGTATCATCGTATCTATGTATTTCATTATTAATGAAAACATTTTAGAAGTCCTTTGTTTAGGAATGTATGGTCTGCTAGTTGGTTCAGTATCACAAAAATGTTCTAGAGCATGAACGAATGTGTTCTCTATTTCAGTGTTTTCTTCTAAAGTCATATCATGATCGTGGGTGATACTTTCTATGTTTTGTTCATCGATAGGGGTTGATGTAACGGAATCAGTGCATGTAACTGTAGTGTTTTGCATTTTCCTAGCTTGTGAGTTTGTTTCTGAATTAGATTTGAATGCATCGTAGTGTGTAATATTACTTTGTTCTGTTGTTTGTAAATGTTCATTATCTGTGTCTTCCGTTAGTGTGTGTGTATAATGTAATTCATCTGCTACTTGTTGTTTAATCAGTGTTAATCTATCTTGTTTAACATATTTATTATTTATTATTGCCCTTCGTTGATCCGCTAATCTTTGCTCTGTAATGTGTGTAAACTCTGGGTATAAGTTTATAAACTCTTCATACAAACGTTTTCTATAAGCGGTCTTATTAGTCTCTAATTGTGTTATTTTGAAATAAATCCTAATAATTGCTTCCTTGCATTCATTTGTCCATTTCATACGTTTTCCTGTTAGTGTGTTAAGGGATGTTTTAAGATTTGTGGCGTTTTGTTGTATCTGAGTTTGGATTACTTGCAATTCTGTTTTAACTTCATCGTAAATCTGATCAATGGTTTCTTGTGATAAAAATTTCTTTTGTTTAATAGCTCTACGTTAGTCACCAATTCTCTGTCTGCTTACTTCCATATGTGGATATTTATCTATAAATTTTATATGTAATGAAGAAAGATATGAATTTGTGTCTGATTCTAAATTTGTAAGATATAGGTAGATACGTAGGATGAACTTATTCATTTCCATACTCCATTTTTTACGTTTTTTTACGCCACTGGTGGTGGGCACAGGTTCACTGACAAAATTTATCTCCTGTGCAACATCCGCCAGTTGAGCACCGGTTGATGATGAATTTGGTGAAGATGCATACAAAATTGTTGATGAAGAGGGTATTGATGGGAATAAAGATTTAGAGTATGAATTAGAAGTCTGCGTGGACTCTTCTTCTAACGATGGCACGTTCGCCTGTATATATTTTTTAGTTTTAGACCTAGTTATCATATTATTCCCACGAGTAGCTAGGGACATAAAAGTCAATCACAGCAGAGCCCTGCATTCACTGTGATAAGGGTAAATTAAATTAGAGGTCCCCTTGTCTCTAAAGTTCGCATACTAACGACTAAGCACCCCCTTAGCCATGGAGCCCTCGGCGTACGCTGTTCCACCTTGGCTTGGGTTGTATCTCTCTTGGTCTGTTTTCTCATCTTAGGCCAATCCAACATGAGTAGATCTATAGGCATAGCCCTAAGAATCATTGAAGCGCACAAGCCCCACCACGTCGGCAATGTAAAGATACGTCGGTGGGGTTATCATTTTTATTATTATATTATTATTGCTTTCTCAAGATAAGTAATGTAGTAGGCCCAGTAAAAACACTATTATTAATGAAGTTTTATTAAATCGTTACTATCGAATGAATACCTATGGATTGCTGTTATCAATAGTATTAATAATAATAATGTCCTCCAGACCGATTTCGGCAACGGCGGCCAATCTCAAGAGAGATTAGCCAACTACGCAGGAGATATTATAGTGCACAAGTGTGTGCGCAAACACAGGTGTACTCTCTGTTCCCTAACTCTCATAATCCGATGGGACGGCGATCCGAAACGACCGGAAAGAGTTCAGGCGCAGGACCAACGACTTTACGTTCTTTCCGAGGCACGGGAGTGTACACACTTCCAACTTCCAGACTCCGGGCTGCTACTGAGAATTTTCTGACAGAAAAACCCAATAACTTTTTATTGGCCCGTCCTGAACCCAGGACCTCCGGGGTCTGCGGTCTTATATCAAGCCACTAGACCAACGAGGCAGGCAAACGAGTTATCAATAGTATTGTGAACAGAGAGCTATAGTAACTATCGATAATATCGACAATATTGACACAAGACGATACTTTCGGAAGTACTGTCGATAATAGTTTTCGAGGTCAAACTATTGATAGTTCTGCAACACTGATACCTGGGATTAGGTAAATGAAACTACAATTTATTAGATTACAAAAACAATCACTTCTACACTTCGATTCAGGATGAGCAGAAATGAGCGCCATCTATCGTTAACGGGGTGTAACATACGCCATCATACAACTGGATAATAGAATAACGGAAGCTTTTACAAAGATTAATATAATTGAAAAATGAGTATGAAAACTAGATACAGATGTTTAGACAACTTGTAGCCGAGATGGCCCAGTGGTAAGAACGCGTGAATCTTAACCGATAATCGTGAGTTCAAACCCGGGCAAGCACCACTGAATTTTCATGTGCTTAATTTGTGATTATAATTCATCTCTGCTTGACGGTGAAGGAAAACACCGTGAGGAAACCTGCATGTGTCTAATTTCACTGAAATTCTGCCACATGTGTATTCCACCAACCCGCCTTTAGCCCAGCAGTGGGACATTCACAGGCTGTTACGGATACGAACGGTTTAGACAACTGCACGGGACTAATAATGGTACTTGTGTGTGCGTGCAAGCACAGACAGTCTCTATTCCCACACACTCTTAATCCTATTGAGAACCGAGATGGTAGTGAATAGAATGTGTAAATCGTTACCAATGATAGCGTGTTAAAACCCAGATTAGCACCACTAAATTGGAACAGCGTATTGGAATAAGCTCCTCATCAAAGGGAGAAGAGGGATTAGCCAAGCAGTGGGACATAGACATTTACATAATCCCAGGGTGAAAATTAGAGAGTTCAGGCGCAAACAATGTCTTTACACGCTTCCAAATCTCACTTCTAGTGTACAACTTACTTTTACTTTTTTTTTCTATTTACTTATTATAAAAAAATAACACCTCTGCTGGGCTAAGGCCTCCCCTCCACTTGTGATTTGGAGCTCTAGCTTGCTGCTTCAATGCGGGTTGATGGATATACATAGCAATACTTCATCCCATAAAAGCAGATCTCCTGACAATGTGCCCATTAATTAAGCACATCAAAGTGCAGTGGTGTTTGCCCGGGCTTTGCAAGTGGGTGGGGGATTGTTCTTAATTTAAATAAATGTCAAAATAATCATTAGCGCACCTGAGCATCGAAGCCGAGTATCTCGTGGCTGAGCAAGGACGTCCTACCACTTTTCACTTCGTGCAAATGCCTGAACATGTTCAGGCGAGCGAACCCTCTACCGTTATCGAGTTCAACTGTAGAAAAGAAAAATTATTGTATTGCGCACTACAAACAGCTAACATACCATCAACCAATGAAGTCATTACAATTTCAAGATCAAATTTTATACTGCCATTGTAATTACAACTAAGTTTCTTGACCATAAAATATTTATCTGAGGATAAAATAAATGATATTACAATATAATATTAACAAAGTCGGTTTTTGTCGCGACTGAGTAGGTATCATTTAATTTGTTTAAAAATGAAACAGCATTTTTACCCACAGCTGGGATAAGGCGTCATCTCCTTATTACGAGTACACACGTATAGGATCTCTACATGATAATCGAATCAAAAACTTCTGGATACGAAGCCTTATAAATATATTTTTTTATAGAATAGGAAGGCGGACGAGCATATGGGCCACCTGATGGTGAGTGGTCACTAACGCCCATAGACATAGGCATTGTAAGAAATGTTAACCATGGCTTACATCGCAAATGCGCCACCAACCTTGGGAACTGAGACGTTATGTCCCTTGTGCCTGTAATTATACTGTCTCACTCACCCTTCAAACCGGAACACAACAATACCAAGTACTGCTGTTTTGCGGTAGAATATCTGATGAGTGGGTGATACCTACCCAGTTAGCTACCTAAGTTATATATAATGTTATATATTTAATATTATTTATTATTCACTTGCGTCACCAGGTGCTGGAAGCGTCGCTCGCACGGCGAGACCAGCTGCAGTTTGTACTCGACGTTATCGAAACGAGGCTCCGGGGGTAGACTCCCGTAGCACTGGTCGCCGGAATCGTCGGCGTCGGATGTTCTGAGGGTCAAATCGAATATATTTAACATTGATCTTATTTCGATTAATGCCATCCGCGTTCGGTGGGACCGACTCACTGTTTATGATTTCCTGGTACATTAACACTGTAATCCTAACTGAAACTAATTGACTCTTTTAATCTAATCGTTCGCTGAGACCGACTCACTGTTTATGATCTTCTGTTACATTAACACTGTAATCCTAACTGAAACTAATTGACTTTTTTAATCTAATCGTTCGGTGAAACCGTCTCACTGTTTATGTTCTCCGGGTACATTAACATCGTAATCCTAATTCTAAATCTTTGAAACTAATAATAATAATATCCTGGGACATTTTTCACACACGGCCATCTGATCCCAAATTAAGCTTGTACAAAACTCGTGCTTTGGAAACCTGACAACTGATATACTACATATACTACTTTTCTTTTGTAAATACATACAATATCAGGTTGTGGAATGTCAGGATTACTATGCGTCAGTCCCTTGGAAGGAACGTTGCTTCAGTGGGAATGACCCGACAGCTAGTGCCGCTGCTGTTGCTGATGAGATCATGTTAGGAATGGAATACTACATTCCTAGCTCAGATCTCATCAATAGGGGTACGCGTAACCGTTGGTTCACTCGTGAATGTGCCGACGCTGTATCATCTAAGCAGGCGGCATATCGCACGTGGATCAACGGCTGCATTAGCGGGGCATCTAACATTGACTCACTGAAAGCAAACTACAATAAAAATTCCAAGTCCTGTAGGAAGGCATACACGAGAGCGGATGCACAGTACATTGTACAGATTAGTCATGACCTTATTTCGCATCCTAGGGGCTCCCGTAGCTTCTGGCGTCTGACCAAGCCTAAGCAAAACAATTTCTGCCAACCTTCGCTGCCACCGCTCAGAAATCCGGACGGATCGCTAGCTCACAGTGCGCAGGAAAAAGCCGACCTCCTGGCTAAACTCTTTGCCGACAACTCTGTGATCGATGATTGTAGTGCGCAGCCACCAACAATACCTTCATGTGGCCACACGATGCCTGACATCAAAATCAGGCAACGTGATGTGCGTGCGGAGCTGCAATCACTTGATATACGGAAAGCTAGCGGTCCTGATGGAATACCAGCCATTGTGCTGAAGAAGTGCGCGGCGGAGCTGTCTCCTGTAATAACGCGCCTGTTCCAACTTTCTCTTTCTTTGGGATGTGTGCCGGAGGCTTGGAGAAGAGCTAATGTGCAAGCGGTTCCCAAAAAAGGGGATCGGTCTGACCCGGCAAATTATCGACCAATAGCTATCACCTCAGTACTTTGTAAGGTGATTGAACGGATTCTAAACAACCAACTGATCCATTACCTAGAAGATCACTGTCTAATTAATGATCGTCAGTACGGGTTTCGACCAAAACGGTCCACAGGTGATCTTCTAGCGTACGTAACACACCTCTGGGGTGAAGCTATCGACAAGCATGGAGAATCGTTGGCTGTCAGCCTCGATTTCTCCAAGGCTTTCGACAGGGTCTGGCACAGAAGTCTTCTCTCCAAGCTACTGGCATATGGTCTGCCTGTTCAGCTATGCACCTGGATTGCCAGCTTCCTACACAAGCGTAGCCTTCGTGTTTTAGTAGATGGTTGCGCTTCACAATTCTATGTAGTGAATGCTGGGGTCCCCCAGGGATCTGTGCTATCTCCCACACTCTTTCTTTTGCATATCAATGATATGCTCTCCCTTGGGAACATACATTGCTATGCAGATGATAGTACAGTGCATGGTGGATACCACGGACGCGCAGTGGCTGGGCGGGCGGAAACTGAGGAGAGGCGGGAGAATCTTGTCATTGAACTCGATAGGACGTTAGAGCTCATTGCCAAATGGGGTTCTGATAATCTTGTTGAGTTTAATGCCAAGAAAACACAGGTATGCGCTCTCACAGCGAAAAAGTCACCATTTTACCCTCATCCCTCCCTCTGTGGCATACCGCTGATGATACAAAGCAAAATCGCCATGCTGGGGATGGACGTTCGCTGCGACCTTAGTCCAAGGGCATATAATTACATCGAGGCTATTATAAAAAAAGCTTCACGAAAACTCGGAGTTCTAAACAAGGTGCGGCGTTTTTTCACGCCACAACAACTGTGCCTGTTATACAAAACACAGGTACGATCTTGCGTTGAATATTACTCGCACCTTTGGGATGACTCCGCTAAGTACCTACTGGAGGCCTTGGACCGGTTGCAGCGACATGCAGTACGCATTATTAGCGACGTAAAGGTCACAAACACCCTTGAACCTTTACAATTGCGTCGCGAGATAGCAGCACTGAGCGCTTTCTATCGACTGTATCACGGCGAGTGCTCTGAGGAATTATTCTCTCTAATTCCTGCTTCCCCCTTCCTTCTTAAGTCCACGCGAGCTGGTTCTCGATGTCACCGCCTAACTGTGACATCAATTCGATCGCGCACAAAGAAATTTGGCAACTCCTTTCTTTATCGCACTACCAAAAAATGGAATTCCTTACCAGCTCACGTGTTCCCCTCCTCTTACAACCCGGGTTCCTTCAAACGAGGCGTGAAGAGGCATCTTGCGGGCCGGCAAGGTGGTGACGGCTAGTTCAGAACATTCTTCCCGACTGTACTGGCCGTCGTCGCGTTTGGACTCTACTACCACTTACCATTAGGTGGAGTAGAGTCATTTGCCATACCGGACATATAAAAAAAAAAAAAGTTAGGATTAGTACTTTCCAATCTGAATTGTAACATATCTCGTGTGGACCCTTTATCAGAACCTGAAGATGAACATCATCCTTCCCTTTGTATTAAAGTTGATATGAATAGCATTGAGCGAAATTTAAATCCAGCTATTCGTGTTGTACGTCGCTTTCACAGCGCTGATTATGATAAAATTAATTTTGAATTAGCTAAAGTCAACTGGCAACACGAATTTAAAAACAAAGATATTAGTCAGGCAGTTGATACGTTCTATCTTATCGTAAATCACATTATAGAGACATTTGTCCCGTCTAAGTGTATAAATGAGATCAATAAATATCCACGCTGGTTTACGCGACCCTTGATAAAATTAATTAATAAAAAATTAAAATTCCACAAAAAATGGAAAATTTATGGCCAACAAAACGATTATAACAAGTTCTCTGAATTACGACTACAATCAAAAAACTTAGAAGGAACGTATTATAATGAGTTTCTGGAACGAGCAGAGAATAATATTCGTTTTAGCTCAAAACAGTTTTGGTCCTATATAAAGACTAAAAAAGGTCATACATCTGTACCTAATGTAATGTATTTTAACTCTCAGGTTGGATACAACGGACACGATATAGCAAATATGTTTAATTCTTATTTTCATTCAGTTTTTGAGGATAATAGTGGAAATCAAACAATGGATCACTATTCTACTGGCGCACATCAGACTATCATCAGCTCTATCGAGATTGTTGACAAAAAAGTAGAACGAAATTTATCGAACATAGATACATCCAAGGGTTATGGTCCAGATGGAATACATCCCATTTTCTTAAAAAACTGCAGTAAAGTGTTATGTGTGCCTTTAACAATGCTTTTCAAAAAATCATCGGACAACGGATTATTACCAACTATTTGGAAAAAATCTTTAATTACGCCGATTTATAAGTCTGGAAATAAAAACGATATAAAAAACTATCGTGGTATTTCTAAATTGTCAGTTATTCCAAAACTTTTTGAAAAGATTGTCTATGATACGATATTTCCATTATTAAGGCCTCTACTTACCTGTAACCAACATGGTTTTATTAATAAGCGATCCACTGAGTCCAATCTGTGTGAGTTCTTGCAAACAGTATTGAGTGATATGGAAGTTGGTTTTCAGGTAGATGTCGTATACACTGATTACTCGAAAGCATTTGATAAGATATCGCACAATTTGTTATTACAAAAACTTAACAACATCGGTATACATGGTGACCTTCTACGTTGGCTTACATCTTATCTCCGCGAAAGATCTCAAGCCGTTGCTATTAAAGGATATACGTCTAGTTTTATTCCTGTAACATCGGGTGTACCACAAGGTTCTCACCTTGGCCCTTTACTTTTTAACATTTTTATTAATGACGTAACTAATTGTTTCAAAAATTCTCAAGTTTTATTATACGCTGATGACACTAAAATTTTTAAGATAATAAAAAATAATCAAGACTGTTTTCATTTACAAGAGGATTTAAATAAATTAGGACAATATTGCATTGCTAATAATTTGCAGCTTAATGTTGACAAGTGCTGTGTAATTACATTTTCGAAAAAAAAAGAACAAATAATTTTTGACTATTCCATATTTAATACTAAATTAAAAAGGGTAACCGAGGTGAGAGACCTTGGGGTACAACTAGACAACAAACTTATATTCGATAAGCATATTGAGGAAATAGTGATGAAGTCGTATAAAATGCTTGGATTTATCTTTCGGCAAGGGGCAGATTTTAAAAATATTCATACCTTTGTAATTTTGTACAATGCTTTCGTTAGATCACATTTAGAGTATGCGTCAACTGTTTGGAATCCACAATATGCAAAATATGTCAACTTAATTGAAAATATACAAAACAAATTTATCAGGAGGTTGCGATACAAATTTACTTTTCCTGACTCTGTTTTTATGCCACTTGAAGAACGTAGAGAACAAAGAGACCAAATGTTTCTTTACAAAATATTAAATAATTTAATTGATTCTCCATATCTGCTCAGTGAGATTTTATTTAAGTGTCCTCGTTTTAACGCTCGCTCTCAGGATACTTTTTCAATACCCATTTATAAAACTAATTATTTCAAAAATTCTTTTATTCTAAGATCTTGTAATAGTCATAATAGAAAATATAAACACATTGATCTGTTTAAAAATAGTTTAAGTAAATTTTATAATCTTGTGAAAAATACTTATTAGTAATTAACCATAACCATATTTACGTTAAAATTTTACTTTGTCATAAATAGTTATGTAACATCAAAATTAGTCCACTTCCCTGTTAAAACAGTAGTGGAAACTTAACTGGCATAAGTGTTAAAATATGATTATTATATTAAGTTGTAATATACGATATGCTGTATGTTTCCCTAATAAATAAATAAATAAATTACAGTGTTAATGTACCAGGAGATCATAAACAGTGTGTCGGTCTTACCGAACGATTAGATTAAAAGAGTCAATTAGTTCCAGTTAGGATTACAATGTTAATGTACCAGGAGATCATAAACAGTGAGTCGGTCTCACCGAACAATTAGATTAAAAGATCATAAACAGTAAGTCGGTCTCACCGAACGATTAGATTAAAAGAGTCAATTAGTTGCAATAAGGATTACAGTGTTTGCATTTGTGTGCATGAACATGTCTGTTTGTCCTGAGTCTGGGTGTAATTTTCTGTATAAATATGTATTTACATAAGAAAAGTAGTATATGTAGTATATCAGTTGTCTGGTTTCCATAGCACGAGTTTTGTACAAGCTTAATTTGGGATCAGATGGCCGTGTGTGAAAAATGTCCCAGGATGTTATTATTATTAGTTTCAAAGATTTAGAATTAGGATTACGTTGTTAATGTACCAGGAGAACATAAACAGTGAGACGGTTTCACCCAACGATTAGATTAAAAGAGTCAATTAGTTTCAGTAAGGATTACAGTGTTAATGTACCAGGAGATCATAAACAGTGAGTCGGTCTCACCGAACGATTAGATTAAAAGAGTCAATTAGTTTCAGTTAGGATTACAGTGTTAATGTACCAGGAGATCATAAACAGTGAGACGGTCTCACCGAACGATTAGATTAAAAGAGTCAATTAGTTCCAGTTATGATTACAGTGTTAATGTACCAGGAGATCATAAACAGTGAGTCGGTCTCATCGAACGATTAGATTAAAAGAGTCAATTAGTTTCAGTTAGGATTACAGTGTTAATGTACCAGGAGATCATAAACAGTGTGTCGGTCTCACCGAACGATTAGATTAAAAGAGTCAATTAGTTCCAATTAGGATTACAGTGTTAACGTACTAGGAGATCATAAAAAGCGAATCGGTCTCACCGAACGATTAGATTAAAAGATCATAAACAGTAAGTCGGTCTCACCGAACGATTAGATTAAAAGATCATAAACAGTAAGTCGGTCTCACCGAACGATTAGATTAAAAGAGTCAATTAGTTTCAATAAGGATTACAGTGTTTGCATTTGTGTGCATGAACATGTCTGTTTGTCCTGAGTCTGGGTGTAATTTTCTGTATAAATATGTATTTACATAAGAAAAGTAGTATATGTAGTGTTGGAGGAAGACTAATATTTTAATTCAGCAACACCACACCTGCCTATATAAGACGAGATGTTGGCGATAAGAGCTCATTATTACGTTAACTTTTGAAGTGTGCGGAAGCTCTGCCCGAATAATTACCGATTTAATTAAATTAATAATTATTTTATGTTTGTTTAAAGTCATAAATTGTGTATGTACTTGAGGCCGAAGGCCAAATAAATCTTTTTTTATTTTAATAATTGTTTGATTTATAACATCAGAAGTGGGATTCAAAGGCTGTTATAGCCGCAAACACATTTCTGGTGCTATAGATGAAACTTAATTCTACCCTCCCACGCGGTTTAGTAATTTAAATATTCGGGCAATGCTTCCATCAGTGTAATGTCGAACAACGATAAACGTAACAAACGAAGACGTCGAGGACAAACTCCACCCAACTCAATGGAAGAGATCCTGACCAGACTGCGCGCTTTGGAGGAGCAGTCTCGTGCGTCTGTGGAGACGCAAGCCAGTGCATCAGTCAGTGCTGGCACTAGTCGCGCTGTCGCGCTGCAAAGCGCCACACCAGCAGTCGCATCGACGCCTGGGACGCCGACTCCGCCACGCGACCACGTGGTTACGCCGCCACCGACTCCGCAAACCAGCCAGACGGGGTTATCGCAGTCCGAAGATGTGGTGACGAATGCTGCCGAGCGGCTCTTGACCGCTATCAGGTGTGCTCAGGTCAGATCCAATCGATATTTTGTCTCTGATTTTGATCCGAGTGTTCATGACTTCATGACACGTGGTGTGATGAGGTAGAAAGAGCGCGTATTTTGAACCAATGGGGCGACAAAGAATGCCTTGCTCGCATCGGACATTGTCTGAAAGGGGAATCTCGTACCTGGCTTAGCCAATGGACAAGTGATATTCGCACATGGTCCAATTTCAAACTAGAATTAAAAGCCTTATGCCCACGCTCTGTCGATGTCGCGAATATTCTTTATGACGTTATGCGAACAGAGTCCGACAAATACTCCACATACGCCGAATATGCTCGTAGATCGCTTTTAAGGTTACGCATAGTTAAAGGTCTAAGCAACGAGCTACTTACTGCCATTATTATACGTGGAATCGTAGACCCACAAATCCGCGCTATGGCTATTAACGCTAAATTATCGCCCGATTCTATAGTGGAGTTTTTGTCTAGCTTTGTTAAACCTTCTAACAATTCAAATAGAAAAATATCTACTAACTATAGTCGGTTTGATAAATTCTCTAATAATAATAATTTAAATCGCAACCTTTTAAAACGCAAATACAGTTCAAACGATTCAAAATCAATTAAATGTTATAATTGTAAGCAATTTGGCCATAAAAGTGTAGATTGTAGTAAACGATTGAATACAACTACAAATAATAATAACAACGAAAGAGCAATCGCGCTACCGGCAACGTCTCGTGTTGATGTGTTGAAGTGTACATTTTGTAAAAAAGTAGGTCATTCCGAGAATATGTGTTTTGCCAAAGAACGGTCGAGTTCACGAAACAATAATGGTGTTAATTTTTGTCGCGAACTTGTGGGTAGTTATAAAAATCGTGACGTAACAACTGCTGTTATCTCGGGAATCCCGTTAGATGTTTTGATCGATAGTGGTTCATGTGTCTCTCTAATGTCGAAAAATATTGTTAAACATTTTTCGTGTCAATTAAGACCTACAAATCAATTATTACGTGGCTTAGGTGATATGGAAGTGAAATCAGAATCATATGTAACGTTGCCCGTTGAATTCAGTGACTTAACAATAGAAATTGATTTTTATATCGTCGATGATACCGGTGATTGTCAGCGTATAATTCGTAGTGAACCTATTGAAAGCAATATTTTGCCAGTAAATTCAATTTGTTTATCCGAACAAGTAAATACGTCTGTGTCTGGAAAAGATAGGGAACGATTATTAAAGATTCTAGCCAAGTATTCAAAATTCTTTTTAAGTGGTACCGCGATCACAACTGTAAAGAATAGTGAAATGCATATTAAACTGACAACTAATGTACCCGTGTATTATAGACCCTATAAATTATCACACGATGAAAAATTAAAAGTTCGCGAAATAGTTAAAGATTTGCTTAATAAAAGTATAATTCGTGAATCTGACTCGGAGTACGCTAGCCCAATTCTATTGGTGAAAAAGAAAGATGGTTCTGATAGAATGGTGGTGGACTACCGTGCACTGAATCGGATTACTGATAAAACTAGACATCCCCTACCGTTGATTAATGACTACATAGACCGATTAGGTAAAGCTTGCTGGTTTAGTTCCTTAGATATGGTATCTGGGTTTCACCGACTTAGAGTTGCTGAGGAGTCTATTCATAAGACGGCATTTGTTACCCCGGAAGGCCACTACGAATATTGTAAGGTCCCCTACGGATTAGCAAATGCACCGATTTTTTATCAGAAAACTATTGCTAAGACGCTAAAATCCTTTATTGAGGCCGGACAGGTTGTAGTCTATATCGATGACGTACTTATATTGACACAAAGCATTAACGAAAACCTTATTTTATTAGATTCGGTAATTAAAACTTTGACAGAGGCAGGATTTTCTATCAACTTAAAGAAATGCACTTTTCTAACCAATGAAATCGAATATCTCGGTAGGATTATACGCGATGGTCAGGTTAGGCCGAGCACTTATAAAATTGACGCGTTAGTTAAATCACCACCTCCGAATAATGTCAAACAGGTGCGGCAATTCCTAGGCCTCGCTGGGTATTTTCGTAGATACATATCTAATCACGCGATTAAGACCGCGCGCATTGCAGCCCTAACTAGGAAGGGAATAATTTTTGACTGGACCGACGAACATGAAAACGCACGTCAGGAAATAATTTCTTATTTAACAAATGAACCAATTCTAGCTATATTCGACCCTGACTAAAGACCGAATTACATACTGATGCCAGTTCAATTGGCTATGGCGGTATTCTTATGCAAATACATAAAGACGGGTTGTCGTATATTTTAGTAAATTAAATACAACAGCTATGAGTTGGAGACCCTTGCCGTAGTAAAATCATTGCAACATTTTAGACAATATTTAATTGGCAAAACTTTTAAAATAATCACAGATTGTAATGCGCTAAAAATGACGCAACGCAAAAAGGATCTCCAACCCAGAGTTGCAAGGTGGTGGATGTATATGCAGGATTTTGATTTCTCGCTAGAATATCGTAAGGGCATACTTATGTCACATGTCGATTATTTAAGCAGAAACCCGGTCAATGTTGTCGATATCATTCGAAAGCCCCAAAATTGGGCTCAAGTGGCACAAGCAGGTGACGAGGAAACCATTTCTTTGTTAGAGAAATTAAATAACGGTGAATTAGATAACACGCGTTATGTAAAACGTAATGACCTCTTGTATTATAAATACGACGTCACGGGTGAGCAAGCGCGATTCTTGTGTTATGTACCAAAAGCATTTAGATTAAGCTTGTTACGCGTTTTCCACGATGAGCATGAACACATCGGTATAGACAAGACGATTGATCTGATCCTACGGCACTTTTGGTTCCCCGGTCTAAGACGATTTGTCGCGAAATATGTCACACACTGCGTTATTTGCATTTCTCATAAACAAACTCCCCGAGCACCTTTACAACCTATATCTTCGTGGCAAAAAGATTCGGTACCATTTGACGTGATCACGCCGACGTACTCGGGCCGCTGAGAGATAGCGATGGTCATAAACACGTACTCATTATAATTGACGCATATACAAAATATTGTTTACTGTTCGCGTTAACACGCCAAGATAGTAGTGAGGTAAAGCGTGTAATAACTCAAATTATATCGCTGTTCGGTACTTTTAAAAAGCTAGTGTGCGATAGAAGTCATATGTTTGATAATTACGAATTTATTAACTGGATATCTGGTTACGGTGTCGAAGTGCATTTTATTACTCCCGAAATGCACCAAGAAAACGGCCAAGTTGAACGTTACTGCCGCACAGTACTTAATATGATAAGGGTTGAAGTAAATTATAATAAAAATGATTGGTCAAAAGTATTGTGGAAATTACAACTAGTATTAAATATCACTAAACATAAGACAACCCAATACCCGGCACTTAATCTTCTCATTGGCAGCGATTCGACTACTCTGTTAATAAATAGCTTGATTAAAGACATAACCTACGAAGGTTCAAATCCAAATCGCGACGCGACTCGCGAATTAAAAAGGCAACGAGCTGAAGAGCTTATTCGCGATAATAGAAACAAACAAGATGCTTATGTTAATAAAAATAGAAAACCTCCTAAAATGTATCAAGTAAATGACTTGATTTACGTGATCAAGAATTCTCAAAGCACCGGGAAACTTGATATTGGTATGAGAGGCCCTTATAAAGTAACGAAGGCGCTCCCTAATGATAGATACGAAGTCCAATTGTTGGCTGGTGCCTATGGCAAAACTACTCGGGTAGCTGCAACATATATGGTTTTATGGAAGGGTGAATGGACACCTGAAACTTGTGCTGCATTTTTTGAAGGTATTTACTTGTTGTGCATGAGTTGTTATTTGTCTTGACTTTATTTATTTATTGTAGCATGTAAATGTGAGACGTGCTAGTGGAAAAGACCCATGTAAAACCTGTGCGCGCGGTATTGGGTTGACCACAATGGTTTCTGGGGTGAGTCGGTTGCGCAGCTGACAACAGACCTGTGTAAATCCATGATGTATAGGTATCTGGGGTGACCTACTATAGACTGATATAAAACCTGTTCGTACACACGAGTTTGTGCGAGGTATTCGGTTGCGTGGGACCAGACCTGTGTAAAACCTATGTAGTCTATTCAAACTGACTTGTGTAGTTGACAAATATACAAATATATTCCTTGTTGAGTAATAGAACAGACGTGACTGATGATGGATTTTTGTGTGTTTATTTCCTCAGAAACCAATGATGACAATGCTGAGCAGTTATCGGATGTTGTGGGTGTTACCGGTCCATCCACAAGTTCATCTGAGGGCTTAAGGGACGCAGCCCCGTCAGGAGAGGCCGTGTTGGAGGAAGACTAATATTTTAATTCAGCAACACCACACCTGCCTATATAAGACGAGATGTTGGCGATAAGAGCTCATTATTACGTTAACTTTTGAAGTGTGCGGAAGCTCTGCCCGAATAATTACCGATTTAATTATATTACTAATTATTTTATGTTTGTTTAAAGTCATAAATTGTGTATGTACTTGAGGCCGAAGGCCAAATAAATCTTTTTTTATTTTAATAATTGTTTGATTTATAACAGTAGTATATCAGTTGTCTGGTTTCCATAGCACGAGTTTTGTACAAGCTTAATTTGGGATCAGATGGCCGTGTGTGAAAAATGTCCCAGGATATTATTATTATTAGTTTCAAATATTTAGAATTAGGATTACGTTGTTAATGTACCAGGAGAACATAAACAGTGAGACGGTCTCACCGAACGATTAGATTAAAAGAGTCAATTAGTTTCAGTTAGGATTACAGTGTTAATGTACCAGGAGATCATAAACAGTGAGTCGGTCTCACCGAACGATTAGATTAAAAGAGTCAATTAGTTTCAGTTAGGATTACAGTGTTAATGTACCAGGAGATCATAAACAGTGAGTCGGTCTCACCGAACGATTAGATTAAAAGAGTCAATTAGTTTCAGTTATGATTACAGTGTTAATGTACCAGGAGATCATAAACAGTGAGTCGGTCTCACCGGACGATTAAATTAAAAGAGTCAATTAGTTCCAGTTAGGATTACAGTGTTAATGTACCAGGAGATCATAAACAGTGAGTCGGTCTCACCGGACGATTAAATTAAAAGAGTCAATTAGTTCCAGTTATGATTACAGTGATAATGTACCAGGAGATAAACATAAACAGTGTGTCGGTCTCACCGAACGATTATATTACGATAGTTCCAGTTAGGATTACAGTGTTAATGTACCAGGAAATCATAAACAGTGAGTCGGTCTCACCGAACGATTAGATTAAAAGAGTCAATTAGTTTCAGAGATGTATAATTAGGATTAGAGTGTTAATGTACCAGGAGATCATAAACAGTGAGTCGACTGTGTAGGTACGAAGAAATCCGCGGGTATGCGCAGAGTAGTACCGTAGGTCATAATTGCCGGACTAAAGTTGTTATCGCTGCGTAACGCCGTGCGTAAACCGAGTAGCACGGTGGGTAACTCGTCCGTCCATTGAATTGTAGCTTCGCGCGCTATCAGTGCAGCTTTCAGGGTTCGGTGCCATCGCTCAATTTGGCCATTCGATTGCGGGTGGTATGCAGTAGTTCGAATTCTTGTAATTCCGAATCTTTTCATGAGAGAATTGAATAGCTCGGATTCGAACTGACGTCCTTGATCCGTTGATATACGCAGCGGGCAACCGAAACGTGCGATCCATTGTTCGTATAAGGCTTCTGCGACGTTTTCAGCTGTTATATCTTGTATCGGTACTGCTTCGGGCCACTTCGTACAGCGATCGATCATAGTCACTAGATATCGACAATCCTTCGACGGTCTTAGCGGTCCGACTATGTCGATGTGTATATGTTCGAAGCGCTGTGACGGCGGGAACTCGCCTAAGGGTGTGACGACGTGTCGATGTATTTTTGCTCGTTGACAATTAATACACGCCTTAGTCCATGTACCGATGTCTGTGTTCATGTTCGGCCAAAAGTATTTCGAACTTATTTGTTTTCTTGATGTCCGCACGCTCGGGTGGCATAGATCGTGTTGCGCTTTGAATGCTGCGTAGCGATAAATGCTCGGTAGGTACGGTCGCGGCGTCGCGGTAGACAGCTCGCATGTAATTGGCTGCTGTATCCCAGGCATCGCGACGTCGGCGAATTTCAAGTTAGGTTGTCTTCGTAATGATTTTAGTTCTTCGTCGTTATGTTGATCGATGGCTAATTGATTGAAATCGATGATCGTCGGGCATTGAATGTCTTCTATGCGTGAGAGAGCGTCGGCGACTGTGTTTTCTTCCCCTTGTATGTGTTTGATATTTGAGCAGAATTGACTAATGAAATGTAATTGTCGTTCTCTTCTCGGAGTGTCGGTACTATTTGCTTGGCGATGTAGTGCGTAGGCAAGTGGCTTGTGATCGGTGTACACAGTCACTTCGCATCCCTCGATGAGTCGTCGGAAGTGTTTTACAGCTGTATAGATCGCTAGTAATTCGCGATCGTATACACTGTAGCGGCGTTGTGTAGCACTCATTGCTTTTGAGAAGTATGCGAGCGGTTTCCATTCGTTGTTTACTTTCTGTTGTAGTATGGCGCCGAGACTGTGATCTGAAGCGTCAGTCATGATGCTGAGTTGTGTACTGGGTAGCGGATGAGTCAAAGTTGAAGCTTTTAAAATGCTTTGACGGCAATTTTCAAAGGCTATGTCGGCTTCCGGTGTCCACTCGATCGGGGTTTTGTCGTTTTTCTTACGGTTGTGCAAATATTTGTTGAGTTCGTGTTGAAGTTCGGCTTGATGTGGTAGGCAGTCTCGATAGAAATTCAACATGCCTAGGAAGCGACGTAACTCGACGATGGTTTTCGGTTTCGGATATTTTGAAATGGCTTCGATGCGATCTTCAGTCGGTTTGATTCCGTCCGCTGAGACTTCGTAACCGAGAAAATTAATTTTGCTTTTTCCGAATTCGCATTTTTCTATTTTCAGTGTGACGCCAAATTTTTCTAATCGCTGTAATACTTGATGTAATAATTCAATGTGTTTTTCTTCGTTTTCGGAATATAATAAGATGTCATCGACGAAACAGAAGCAGTTTTCGACGCCTCGGAGTACTTCGTGCATAAATCGCTGGAATGTCTGGCTCGCGTTACGTAGTCCAAAGGTCATGCAGTTGAATTCAAACAAACCGAATGGAGTTATAATCGCGGTTTTCTGTGCGTCTTCCTCAGCAATTGGTATCCAGTAGTAAGCCATTTTTAAGTCGATCTTCGAGAATATTGTCTTGTTATGAAGTTGATATGTGAAGTCTTGTATGCAAGGTATCGGATAGCGGTCGGGTAGTGTGATCGCATTTAGACGTCTGTAGTCACCGCAAACTCGTAAGCCGCCGTCCTTCTTCTTCACAACGTGTAGCGGGCTCGCCCAGGGACTATTTGACGGTTTGCAGATGCCCATTTCCAGCATATTCTCGAACTCAGTCTTTGCAGCTTTATACTTATCCGGTGGAAGCGGACGCGGACGGGCGTAGAGTGGCGGGCCAGTTGTCTCGATATGGTGGACGACGTTATGCTTCGAAGGTTGTTTGAGTGACATGGGTCGAAGTACATCTGGATATTGCTTCAGTACGTGGTAATAGGCTTGGTTTGTGCCGATTACCTGTACCATTATATGTACCTTGCGATGATGATGAATGTCCATAGAAAGTTTCGTCGTAAACCAAAATCCAATCTTAACGTTTTTTCGCCATACGTCTTGATAGGTGTGTTGTTTGCGGCAAATAATCTGCAGGCGTTTTCGATTTTTGTATTGCTTCTATAATTTGATGCTGATAATACGGATATATCGGCGCCGGTATCCACGAGGAAACGTTCTCGAGTGTTGCGATCGTAGATACATAGGCGGTTGCTGGCAGTAGGGACATCGAGGTCCGCCGTAGTCGATGTCGGAGCTAGTTTAAAGCTTTGTTTCTTCGGCAACACGGCGATTCGCAACGCTTCGCTTTATCGCCGAATCGGTAATGGTATTTACATTCCCACGTGGCATCGCCGGGCTTCACAGATGATTTGTTTCTTGTTGAGTTTGAATTGGATCGTGGCCTTGACTGGGAGCGATAGCGACGGTATTGACGATGTGTGGAGCGGCCGCGTATTTCGTTGATTTGTAGCGACAATTTTTCTAGCTGCTTCGATAACATTGCTATTTGTGTTGATACGGCGTCGTTCGTAGTTGTTGTTGCGGTCGATACAGCGGCGATCATCGCGGGCTCGGAGTATTCCGCCATCTTGTCGGCCATGGCGGCGAGTGTGTCGAGTGATGACTCGGTATTTACGGATAGAACAACGCGTATCTGAGTAGGTAAATGGTTAAGCCACTCGATACGGAGCCCTTCGTTCGTAATCATACCGGCGCTTAGTTCTCGCATCTTGCGAAGTAATTGAGAGGGTTTCTGGTCACCCAGCTGTAGACCGCTGACGAGCTTCTGGAAGTTCTTTACGTCTGATTTTTCATATACGGCGAGTAGTCGGTTCTTCAATGTGATGTATTAATCAGTAGCCGGCGTGTCGTATAGAATGTCGGTGACGTGTTGCAGGTCCGTGGCTTGCAGCTGTTGCAGGACGTAACGGAACTTCTGATCATCGGACGTCTTCAAGGGGTCGACGACAGCTTCAAATTGTATGAACCAGGCTCGTGGAAGGTCCCTCCAGAATGGTAGTATCCGTGACTGTACGGAGATGGCTGCCAGGTCTACCTCGGCCAGAGGTTTGGGGTCTTGAGCAGCAGTATCTTGATCCATTTTCTCAACGTCGGTAGGTCACCACTGTAGGGCTCTTGCTTCCCTAACTATTTCGGAGGTTTCTTGAGTATCGTAATAAACTTGTTGATGCTTCAGGTGGAATGATTTTATTTGAAATTTACACAGATATATATACAAAAATGAAAATTATTAATAACCAATAAACAATATTTACAGAAATTCGTCTCCAATAAAAAGTTTCACATTATAACCAATGAAATTGGATTATAATGTGAGTTACAATTTAATTACCGGTTTACCAATCGGAAGGGCTATAACAAGAATAAAATTCTTTAAGAAAATTATGTACAAATCAAAACATTGGCTTTTCTACCAATAGCGAGTGAGTATGTAAGAACAATAATTATTTCTTACGAATTGTACGAGAGGTGAGGGGCGCACCGTCGCCGCGGGGGGCACAATATAAATACGCGCCTATCTGTGTCCATACAAAACTCGGCGTATGTGCTCCTACGTTTTGGTAACCGCGCGCCTTCGGCTCGCGACGGTCATATGCTTGATGTTTTGTATGGACACTGCGTGTGGTAGGTAATGTAGGTCCCACAGTGCTATTTTGATTTTAAATAAGAATATTTAATTTAAATCTCAGTTTATTTGAAATTTTAAGTCAACTAACTTCTAAATAAGTTATTATTATAACAATTTAACATACGATAATATTATCATAGTCGTGTCACCGTGGCGTCACGGAAGGGTAGATAGGCAAACATGGTATAACTAAGAATTTATTTTATTTATATACTCTTTATTGCACACCAATATAGACAAAAATAATAGGAGTAAAACAAAACAAAGAAAAGAAAAATGTACAATAGGCGGCCTTATCGCTAAAACAGCGATCTCTTCCAGGCAACCTTTGGTAGAGGAGAGAGATAGGATGGTAGGGGTGTGCAATTATTTAATACATAAAAAAAAAAAAATAGATACAATATATATATGTATATATACGATACATAAATAAATATTCCATAAATATATAATTATATAATAATATAATATACATACACATTATAAATATATACATTTACATACTATAGATACTTACATAATAAATAAAATATTTAATTGCAGTATTTCTTCATGAAGCAAGATAGTGCTCTTTTATCATTTTTTTAAAAGAAGTAATAGTTGGTGCACGTCTTGCTTCTAGTGGAAGAGAGTTCCAAAGACGAATTGAATGGACTGTAAATGAGTCACTATAAAAAGATGTTGTATGAGGTGGTATTTTTAAAATCAAATTCTCTTCAGAACGAAGATTATGGCTATGTGAAGAACTAAGAAATTGAAAACGTTCTTTTAGATATGAAGGAGAAGACGGATTGAACAGAATACAGTACAGAAGTTGAAGGATGTGAGTATTCCTGCGAAGCCGGATTGGGAGCCACTTGAGCTTTTTACGAAATTCAGAAACGTGATCATATTTACGAAGACCAAATATGAATCGGATGCAAAGATTTTGGAGACGCTCAAGTTTATTAAATTAATGTTTTTGAATGTACATATTTTCAAATATAAAGACATAACCTTTTACTGTTGCGATTTCTGTTTCTCTTTTTTAATTTCAAATGAAATTTTGGTGGTAATTCTCCACCGCGTCATTGGCGTTTTAAGAAATATTAACCATCATTTATATTGTCAATGTGCCACCAACACCAACAATCCATTGTGTATGTACGTTATTCCATAAATCTAGTCATATAATTATTTAATATTAACTAGAAATTGGATGTATGTGTGTACATACATAAGAAGCCATTAGTTCCATATTATATTTTCATATATATATATATATATATATATATATAAGCCTTTATATATTGCAATATTATTTATACATAAGCATAGACGTTTTGCATGTATGTTATATACGTACTAAAAACTCTGACACTGATTAATTAACTGACTGAATAACAATGAGTTATGAGTGAAAATTTGCTCGATCACATATGATGGTTTATTAAAAATTTGTCCGCTAGTGTTAAATATATGAAAGTTTATATGGATGGTCCACTTTTTTTTTATACAGTGTTGCCAACTTGGGGGTTTTTCCCCTAAATAGGGCTATGTCAGATGAAATCAAATAGGATATTTTCAGGTCAGACATTTTTTAGGAGGAACATTTTTTTAAAGAAATTCTCTCCGGGGATTAACTCTTCAGCTTCATTTAATTGAGTATATTTCAAGTTTACTAATGCTACTTGCAGTACTTGATTTGCTTTTTTTTAACATCATATTATAAATGTATTTTGTATTTGTTTCAATTCATCCGTCAGGAGGATGCTTCTAAGAGGTTGGCAACACTGTTTTTATGTAACATAAAAATACCATCATCGTTTGTCGTTTTTTGTGTCCCTCGTGCCTGTAGTTACACTGTTTTACTCACCAACAATAATGCTATTGCTGTTTGGCGGCAGAATATATTATAAGTGTGTGTGGTAACTGGTGGTAAGGACATTGTGCAAACCCGCCTGGGTAGGTACCACCCACTCATCAGATATTCTACCGCTGAACAGGAATATAACATAAAAAAATAAATATCATTATCATACTTAAGTATTTTACGCAACACCACAAATTATACCAAAATTAAACTATTTAATTCCATTCCGCAAAGTGAGTTTGATGTATGTATTCGTTACCTCGATAATGGCCGTCTAACGCACGTTCCCGACATGCACAGAGTACTGGAACCCTGGGTAGATGGCCGTGGAATGTCTCAGGACATGCACGGATGCCTGTTACATTCAATCAAATTTAATTCATGACCGCATTACATATTATATTGCACAGTCTGTGCTAATATTGCTAGCATATAAAAAAAACAGCCAAGATGGTTCAGGCACCACTGAATTTTCATGTACTTAATTTGTGATTATAATTCATCTCGTACTTTACGATGAAGGAAAACATCGTGAGGAAACCTGCATGTGTCTAATTTCACTGAAATTCTGCCACATGTGTATTTACCAAACCGCACTGGAGCAGCGTGGTGGAATAAACTCCAAACCTTCTCCTCAAAAAAGGGAGAGGAGGCCTTTAGCCCAGCAGTAGGACATTCACGTGCTGTTACGGATAAAAAAAAACACACACACAATGTGCTGTGCAAACATATACAAGTCTATAGTCGATTCCAATAGCAAGTAGAGTATATAAGCAACTTTGACCTTGAAATTTGGTCGAAATCTTAATATTCTGTGGTATTGACTATGGATTCGCGAAAAATTTACCGTTTTGGTTATCTGTGAAGTTGTTATCGGAACTTTGTAAGTAAAACTAAAGTGTATATAAGTAGTTAAGTGTAACAGTGTCGTGTTATATATAGAGATATATTGATCGAGAAGTGTTTGTGGTGTACAATACAGCAGAGCTGGTAGCGAATCGCGTGGAATCGCATATCTAAGGTTTGCTAATCTTTTAAAAACGAGTAGAGTTTTCTGCTCACCTGAAAGTATATACAGCGTCTAGGGTCGTTTGGGTCTTCGAGGAACACCAGGTCGTCACACACGCACTTGTCCTGCGTGTCGCTCGACACGTGCGCGTCGCTGTACTTGCTCCCGTCGTCCGACACGTACACGTTCGTGCACTTCGTGTCCGATGTCTTCGTGAGGCTGGTCTTCACGTTGGCGATGTCCTGGAGGATATTCTTGTTCTGTCTCCTTGCGTTCTTTCGATTCTTCTCGGAAGCTTGCGACGAGTGGACTAGTTCTGATATCTGTAACAATGAATTTTGAAAATAAAAAAATATATCACTTTTTTAATTTCGTATAGGTACGCTGGCAAATGACCACCTTATGGTAAGTGGTCGTCACTTCCCATAGACTTTGTCACAGTCTATTAACCACCCCTAACATCGAAATGCGCCATCAACCTTGGGAACTAAGATATTAAGTCTCTTGTGCCTATAGTTACACTGTCTAACTCATCTTTCAAACTAGCACACAATAATACTAAGTATTGCTATTTGGCGGTAGAAACGTTATTCAAAAAAGCCTTTTTAAATCGTTTGTATAATATAATTTTAAATATAAAGCTACAACCAGTATAGCTACTCTGTAAGAACATTCTCTCACTCATCATCATCATGTCAACATTTCAACGGAGAGTGATGAATCTAAGATTCTAGAATAGCACTACTGGCCGCGTATATATATTCTGTCTTAAATACATGTAAGTTTTTATTTAGTAATAAGGTTTGAATTAGCGACCCACCTGTCGTCCTCTGCAAGTCCCGCGCGGACAGCCTCCGAAGGTGGGCCGCTCGTGTCCCGTGGCGTAGCCCCCCGGCCGCGCTAGCAGCACCATGCCCTGCCGCAGTCCCGGCGGGAAGCGACCCAGGCCCAGCGACGCCGACTGTCCCGCGCGCACGCTGCCGCACGGGACCCGGTTGCGGTATATCGTGAGCACGGATATCTCCGAGAACTCGCCGGACTCCAGAGGTTCTGCAGGGGGGGGGTGTTAAATGTACGTCGCTCTATTCATCTCACAACTAACAGAACGCAACGCACCTATGACAAGTTCGTCGCCCTCGTAGAGTCGTCCTCGCGCGAGCAGTCCCCCCACGACGGGCCCCGTCGAGTCCCCTACGTGGAAAATTTCGTCTATTTGAAACTCGCACGCCTCCTGTAAAGTGACATAAATTATAACATTTATAATTTAATAAAAAGGATACTAGTCGCGACGCGATCTCCGACGCTCCAATACCCGTGCCATCAAGGCTGCGATTGAGCAAAATCGGGGATCGAAAGTGTTCGCTCGCAAGTTTGGGAGGCCGCGTCTGACAAAACTTAAAACTGAAAATGGTGGGGTCGTTACCTCTAGGCCTGAGATTATCGGAGAAGTAGAGAGGTTTTATGGGCAGTTGTTCTCTTCAAGATCGGATAAACCCGTGGGAATCAGTATTGATGACCAGCGCGCCCCTCTTATGCGCCATTACTCCGAGGAGCTCCCGGTCGTTGACCAAGGAGAGATTAGGGCGGCTCTAGAACAGCTTAAAAACAACAAAGCTCCGGAAGATGACGGAATCACAACAGAGTTGCTTAAAGCAGGCGGGACTCCGGTCCTGAAAGAGCTAGCAAGCCTCTTTAATTCCGTCATCCAACATGGCAAGACCCCGGAAACGTGGAGCGGGAGTGAGGTGGTACTGTTTTTCAAGAAAGGTGATAAAACCCTCTTGAAAAACTACAGACCAATCTCCCTCCTGAGTCACGTGTATAAGCTGTTCTCAAGAGTCGTCACGAACCGTCTCGCCAGACGACTTGACGAGTTCCAGCCCCCAGAGCAAGCCGGCTTTCGATCAGGCTACAGCACCGTGGACCACATCCATACTGTTCGGCAGATTGTGCAGAAGACCGAAGAGTACAATCAGCCGCTGTGTATGGCATTTGTGGACTACGAGAAAGCCTTCGACTCCATCGAAACCTGGGCAGTGCTCGACTCATTGCAGAGATGTCATATCGATTGGAGATATATCGAGGCACTGAGATGTCTGTACAACGCCGCTACAATGACTGTCCACATCCAGGACTGTAAGACGAAGGCGATCCAACTGCGCAGAGGGGTGAGACAGGGGGATGTAATATCCCCGAAACTGTTCAGCAACGCGTTGGAAGACGTTTTCAAAACGCTGGATTGGACTAGGTATGGAGTCAATGTAAACGGCGAGTACATCTCACACCTTCGATTTGCCGACGATATCGTCATCATAGCAGAGTCGCTGGAACAACTCACCGAAATGCTGCGTAGCCTAGGCGAGTCTTCCCGGTGTGTCGGTCTCGGTATGAACTTGGACAAGACCAAGGTCATGTTCAATAGGCATGTCGTGCCGGGACCGATATACGTCGAGGGGAAACCTCTCGAAGTTGTTAGTGAATATACCTACCTAGGACAGATAATACAAGTCGGTAGGAACAACTTCGAGAAGGAAGCCGATCGAAGAATTCGCTTGGGATGGGCAGCATTTGGCAACCTTCGTCAAGTCCTCAAGTCGTCTATACCGCAATGTTTGAAGACGAAAGTCTTCAACCAATGCGTCTTACCTGCCATGACATACGGTGCCGAAACGTGGACACTAACTGCGGGACTAGTCCACAAATTCAAAGTCGCTCAGCGTGCTATGGAGCGAGCTATGCTCGGAGTATCTTTGAAGGATAAGATCAGAAATGAGATTATCCGGAAAAGAACCAGAGTCACCGACATAGCTTGCAAAATTAGCAGGCTGAAGTGGCAGTGGGCTGGTCACGTATGTCGTAGGACCGATGGCCGTTGGAGCAGACGAATCCTAGAGTGGAGACCGCGAATCGGCAAGCGCAGCGTAGGGCGCCCTCCAGCCAGGTGGACCGACGACCTTAAGAAGGTGGCGGGCACCAACTGGATGCGGAAGGCGGAGGACAGGGAGCTTTGGCGCACCTTGGGAGAGGCCTATGTTCAGCAGTGGACAACGATTGGCTGTTGATTGATTGATTGATTGATACTAGTCAAGTGCGCAACATATGGTTCACTCACGTCCTCGGAGCGCTGCAGGTCACGGCGCGGCGCCAGCGCCAGCAGGCACGCGTGCAGCGCGTTGAGGCCGGCGCCGCGCGCGCAGCTCACCGGGAACACGGCCACCCTGCCGGCCGACACTACCGTGATTTGCGTTCAACTATATATATATATATATATATATATCTGATCCGAAACTAAGCAGAGCTTGTACTATGGCAACCAGACAACTGATATACTATTGTATAGACAATTACACACAGACTCAGGTAAAACAGACATGTTAATGCATGATATATATTGGTATTATTACAGAAACCGCTGTTAATAACTGACGAGAATATGGCAAGGAACTGCGTCGCGCCGCAAAAGTCGATACTGGACACCATAGATAATGTAGACAAGGAAATCAAAAAGGATGAGGAGTGAGTAGCTTCACAAGCCTTTATTTAACCCGAAGTGTTTCTGGGTGAACTCTTATGTATGACCTTAAAACGAGTTCCATACTATTGGTAATGGTAATAGTATTGTCTATAGCTACGCCAACCACCCTTGCTAGATACTTGCCTTTCATGCCAAAGGTCGTGGGTTCGATTCCCACCCAGGACAGACATTTGTGTGCATGAACATGTCTGTTTGTCCTGAGTCTGGGTGTAATTATCTATATAAGTATGTATTTACAAAAGAAAAGTAGTACATGTATTATATCAGTTGTCTGGTTTCCATAACACAAGCTCTGCTTAATTTGGGATCAGATGACCGCGTGTGAATAATGTCCAATATTATTATTATTATTATTATTATTATATTATTGCTTTCTCAAGATAAGTAATGTAGTAGGCCCAGTAACAACACTATTATTAATGAAGTTTTATTAAATCGTTACTATCGAATGAATTTCTATGGATTGCTGTTATCAATAGTATTAATAATAATAATGTCCTCCAGACCGATTTCAACGACGGCGGCCAATCTGAAGAGAGATTAGCCAACTACGCAGGAGATATTATAGTGCACAAGTGTGTGCGCAAACACAGGTGCACTCTCTACTCCCAAACTCTCATAATCCGATGGGACGGCGACCCGACACGACCGGAAAGAGTTCAGGCGCAGGACCAACGGTTTTACGTGCTTTCCGAGGCACGGGAGTGTACACACTTCCAACTTCCAGACTCCGGGCTGCTACTGAGAATTTTCTAACAGAAAAACCAATAAATTTTTATTGTCCCGATCTGGGAATTGAACTCAGGACCTCCGGGGTCTGCGGTCTTATATGAAGCCACTAGACTAACGAGGCAGGCAAATGAGTTACCAATAGTATTGTGAACAGAGAGCTATAGTAACTATCGATAATATCGACAATATTGACACAAGACGATACTTTCGGAAGTACTGTCGATAATAGTTTTAGAGGTCAAACTATCGATAGTTCTGCAACACTGATACCTGGGATTAGGTAAATGAAACTACAATTTATTAGATTACAAAAACAATCACTTCTACACTATATATACTCCGTAGCGAATATCTAGACAGCGCGATTCAGGAATGTGACAATTCGAATGAGCGCCATCTATCGTTAACGGGGTGTAACATACGCCACCATACAACTGGATAATAGAATAACGGAAGCTTTTACAAAGATTAATATAATTGAAAAATGAGTATGAAAACTAGATAAAGATGTTTAAACAACTTGTAGCCGAAATGGCCCAGTGGTAAGAACGCCTGAATCTTAACCAATGATCGTGAGTTCAAACCCGGGCAAGCACCACTGAATTTTCATGTGCTTAATTTGTGATTATAATTCATCTCTGCTTGACGGTGAAGGAAAACATCGTGAGGAAACCTGCATGTGTCTAATTTCACTGAAATTAGACACATACAGGTTTTAGGAATACACAAGTAGTAGGTGTATTCCACCAACCCGCATTGGTGCAGCGTGCTGGAATAAGCTCCAAACCTTCTTAAAAAAAGGGAGAGGAGGCTTTAGCCCAGCAGTGGGACATTCACAGGCTGTTACGGATACGAACGGTTTAGACAACTGCACGGGACTAATAATGGTACTTGTGTGTGCGTGCAAGCACAGACAGTTTCTATTCCCACACACTCTTAATCCTATTGAGAACCGAGATGGTAGTGAATAGAATGTGTAAATCGTTACCAATGATAGCGTGTTAAAACCCAGATTAGCACCTCTAAATTGGAACAGCGTATTGGAATAAGCTCCTCATCAAAGGGAGAAGAGGGATTAGCCCAGCAGTGGGACTTAGACATTTACATAATCCCAGGGTGAAAATTAGAGAGAGTTCAGGCGCAAACAATGTCTTTACATGCTTCCAAATCTCACTTCTAGTGTACAACTTACTTTTACTTTTCTTTTCTATTTACTTATTATAAAAAAAATAACGCCTCTGCTGGGCTAAGGCCTCCCCTCCACTTGTGATTTGGAGCTCTAGCTTGCTGCTTCAATGCGGGTTGATGGATATACATAGCAATACTTCATCCCATAAAAGCAGATCTCCTGACAATGTGCCCATTAATTAAGCACATCAAAGTGCAGTGGTGTTTGCCCGGGCTTTGCAAGTGGGTGGGGGATTGTTCTTAATTTAAATAAATGTCAAAATAATCATTAGCGCACCTGAGCATCGAAGCCGAGTATCTCGTGGCTGAGCAAGGACGTCCTACCACTTTTCACTTCGTGCAAATGCCTGAACATGTTCAGGCGAGCGAACCCTCTACCGTTATCGAGTTCAACTGTAGAAAAGAAAAATTATTGTATTGCGCACTACAAACAGCTAACATACCATCAACCAATGAAGTCATTACAATTTCAAGATCAAATTTTATACTGCCATTGTAATTACAACTAAGTTTCTTGACCATAAAATATTTATCTGAGGATAAAATAAATGATATTACAATATAATATTAACAAAGTCGGTTTTTGTCGCGACTGAGTAGGTATCATTTAATTTGTTTAAAAATGAAACAGCATTTTTACCCACAGCTGGGATAAGGCGTCATCTCCTTATTACGAGTACACACGTATAGGATCTCTACATGATAATCGAATCAAAAACTTCTGGATACGAAGCCTTATAAATATATTTTTTTATAGAATAGGAAGGCGGACGAGCATATGGGCCACCTGATGGTGAGTGGTCACTAACGCCCATAGACATAGGCATTGTAAGAAATGTTAACCATCGCTTACATCGCAAATGCGCCACCAACCTTGGGAACTGAGACGTTATGTCCCTTGTGCCTGTAATTATACTGTCTCACTCACCCTTCAAACCGGAACACAACAATACCAAGTACTGCTGTTTTGCGGTAGAATATCTGATGAGTGGATGATACCTACCCAGTTAGCTACCTAAGTTATATATAATGTTATATATTTAATATTATTTATTATTCACTTGCGTCACCAGGTGCTGGAAGCGTTGCTCGCACGGCGAGACCAGCTGCAGTTTGTACTCGACGTTCCCGAAACGAGGCTGCAGGGGTAGACTCCCGTAGCACTCGTCGCCGGAATAGTCGGCGTCGGATGTTCTGAGGGCCAAATCGAATATATTTAACATTGATTTTATTTCGATTAATGCCATCCGCGTTCGGTGAGACCGACTCACTGTTTATGATCTCCTGGTACATTAACACTGTAATCCTAACTGAAACTAATTGACTCTTTTAATCTAATCGTTCGGTGAGACCGACTCACTGTTTATGATCTCGTGGTACATTAACACTGTAATCCTAACTGAAACTAATTGATTCTTTTAATCTAATCGTTCGGTGAGACCGACTCACTGTTTATGATCTCCTGGTACATTAACACTGTAATCCTAACTGGAACTAATTGACTCTTTTAATCTAATCGTTCGGTGAGACCGACACACTGTTTATGATCTCCTGGTACATTAACACTCTAATCCTAACTGAAACTAATTGACTCTTTTAATCTAATCGTTCGGTGAGACCGACACACTGTTTATGATCTCCTGGTACATTAACACTCTAATCCTAACTGAAACTAATTGACTCTTTTAATCTAATCATTCGGTGAGACCGACTCACTGTTTATGATCTCCTGGTACATTAACACTGTAATCCTAACTGGAACTAATTGACTCTTTTAATCTAATCGTTCGGTGAGACCGACTCACTGTTTATGATCTCCTGGTACATTAACACTGTAATCCTAACTGGAACTAATTGACTCTTTTAATCTAATCGTTCGGTGAGACCGACACACTGTTTATGATCTCCTGGTACATTAACACTCTAATCCTAACTGAAACTAATTGACTCTTTTAATCTAATCATTCGGTGAGACCGACTCACTGTTTATGATCTCCTGGTACATTAACACTGTAATCCTAACTGGAACTAATTGACTCTTTTAATCTAATCGTTCGGTGAGACCGACTCACTGTTTATGTTCTCCTGGTACATTAACAACGTAATCCTAATTCTAAATTTGCACTGTTTGTTACATAGCGACAAGACGTATTGACTATTGGTGCTTTAATATTGTTGTAAAAATCAGTGATTTTGCTAACAGTTTTCTCGAAAATTAAGATATAAATACGTAGTATATCTTCGTTTAAAAGAATAAGTAAACTTATAACAATTTCAGTGCCAAAATATAATAGTTTTCAACAATAACTTTGCAAATATAAAAGTGTTATATATATATGTATAATATATTATATATATTATACATATGTTTAACGTTGGACAAGTGCATCGTGATCTACTTCGTGCGTCAAGACGTTAATGAGCTTCATATTGAAAAAACATACCGCAACCGATAGGTCATTGACCACACATAAACAACGTACAAAACTGATAACTATTTTTGCCCGGTCAACTTAAACAGTTGTTGGAACAGAGGTTTCGAACGCACCGCATACGCAGTCGATACAGGTTCAAATCTCACTTGTGCGCATCGTTACTTTTTTTTTTTTTTTGGTTACGAAGTAATAATATGGAGTTCGCCTGCTGTAGCAAATCAATAAAAGATGCTGAAGATCCTATTGTATGTACATCTTGCGATAGGGAATTCCATGTAGCTTGTATGCTACAGCTAAAAGATCAAGAACTAAAACCGGACGATGATCTTAGACTCTCCTGGCGGTGTTCATCGTGTACCTCAAATAATTCTATTTCTACCCAATTCGCAATGTCACAAAGCGGTCCAAGCAAAAAACTGAGAAGAGTACGTCTTCTGAAAAAAATACACATAAGGTAAATCTCACTGCGCTACAAATATCAAGAGATGAAATTCGAAATATTATTAAATCTGAGTTTAAAGAGGCTTTTTCTGGATTTCAAAATATCCTTGAGGATGTTAAAAAGGAAATTTTGTCACTCCAAAACTCTGTGAAATTTTTAAGTGATACTCATGATGCGATTCTTAAGAGACTAGAAACAGCCGAGAATGGGATAAAAAAGTGTGGTGCATTATATTCCGATGTAAAAAACTGCCAATTATCTATGATAAACCTCCAAAATGAAATTAATAATAAGGAACAATGGTCCAGGCGTTCTAATGTTGAGATTATTGGCCTTCCCGAATCCAAAAACGAAAATTTAATGACAACAATGAATAAGTTATCGGAACTGGTGGATCACTCAGCTTACAGTCATTCGGACATCGATTTTATAACCCGCGTGGCCCCTAAAAACAATGATTCTAAAAAACCAAGACCCGTAATTATTCGATTTTTGTCTAGATGGAAGAAGGATGATTTCCTTGCTAGATTACGAGCAAAGAAGAATATCAGGGCTTGCGACCTTGGCTACGTGGGAAATACTAATCGTGTTTACTTTAACGATCATCTAACAAGTGCTAATAAGGCGCTTCTTCGTAAAACAAAAGAAATAGCTCGCGATAAAAAATATACGTATATTTGGGTAAAAAACTGTTCTATTATGGCTAGAAAAACTGACACTAGCCCAGTTATTCATATACTTAACGAATGTGATTTAAAAAAATTGTAATACGCGCAATTAATTTATCCAACATATTATATATAAGTACGTTTGGTGGCTTCTTTATAAATTTACTAAAATTATGTTGGCTTTTCTATTTGATTGTAATTTTATTAGGCTTTGAGAGAGAGATGAAACTGCTAAATCTGTTTAAGGTTTATTCTATTTGTATAATTTTAGAAAGGAGAATTATTATAATTAATTTAGATGAAATGGTCAGTTTAAATGTATTTAGTATAATTCTTAAGTCTTATATGATTTATAAATTACTTATTTCGCAATGGTATCCAAAATAGCGATTTTGTACCAAAACGTGCGAGGTCTTAGAACAAAAACTTCTGAGTTTTTTTCGAATATATTAAATTGTGAACATGACATAATTTGTCTTACTGAAACGTGGTTATTACCTGGAATTTTTGATTCAGAAATTTTTGATAGTCGCTACTCGGTCTATAGATGTGATCGTAACTACAATGAACGTAACGATAAAATGGGAGGCGGTGTCCTGATTGCGGTGCGTAACGGACTCGTTGTTAAAGACCCTGTCTTTTTGCCGTCAAACGATATTGTTTCCTGTGACGTTTTTTCATTATGCGTAGCTTTAAGGACAAAAGGTAAGCCCGTTAATTGTAGATTTTTTTGTTGTTATTTTCCTCAGTCGGGTTCACAATTTCAAGATCAGTTGAACTTTTATGAACGTATCTCTGAATTAATGATATTGAATCCGAAAGATATATTTTTAATAGTTGGTGATTTTAATGTTCCCAGTGCTATTTGGTCTCCTTCGTCCACATCCGCTGAGCTCTGTGAGAATATTGGAAACTCAATGGTCAATGCAATGTCTTCCTTCATGTCCTTAAATAACTTTTCCCAATATAACTTAGTCTCAAACATCAATAATCGCCAATTAGACCTTGTCTTCAGTAACTCAAATTGTAGGGTTATGCGCTGTGAAACACCTTTAGTAAAGGAAGATTTACACCATCCCACGTTGGATATTATGTTAATAGATATTAACATTAGTAGCCCTCCTCGTATTGTTAAACTTTTTCATAAAGCTGACTATAAAATAATTAATGAATTATTGGCTAACATTGATTGGTCGGTTATTTCTGATTACTATGATATTGACACATCCTTTGAGAAATTCTATTACATAATCAATGATATAATTACAAAGAATATTCCTTCTAAAGTGGTTGTTGATCTTAGTAAGTATCCAGCGTGGTATTCTCCTGCACTTATTAAAATTATTAAAGAAAAACTAAAATATCACAAAAAATGGAAAATGTATGATAATTACAGTGATTACAGTACTTTTAAATTACTTCGTGATAGACAAAAAAGGGTTGAAAAGACATGCTACGATAACTATCTTGATTTTGCGGAAAATAATATTTTGAGAAACTCTAAGTGTTTTTGGACATTTGTCAAGACCAAACAGAATACAAATGACATACCTGAGCGGCTATATTATAACGATATCTCAACAAGTGACGGTCAGCAAATAAGCAATCTATTTAATGAATATTTCTATACATCCTTTGAACATAGTACACATCTTAACAATTTTTCCTGTAACAGTCAAAATAATAGTGGATATGCTAATACAATTAATTTGTCATCTGTTGATATTTCACTTGCTGATGTTCGTAAGTATTTGAAAACCTTAAATATTAAAAAAGGTAGCGGACCCGACGGTATACCACCTCTTTTTCTAAGTAAATGCTATATGACTATATCTATTCCTTTACATTTATTGTTTTGTATTTCCCTTCATACATGTACTATGCCTTCAATTTGGAAACAGTCTTATGTTGTGTTTATTTTTAAAAATGGAGATAGACATGATATCAAAAATTATCGTCCTATTTCGAAATTAAGTTCAATTCCAAAACTTTTTGAACGTATAATTTATGACAAAATCTTTCCAAGCATACGTCCCATAATTATTGACCAGCAGCATGGATTTATTAACAAGAAATCAACTGAAACTAATTTGTGTGAATTCACTGACTATGTTTTGACTGCAATGGACAAAGGATATCAGGTGGACGTTGTGTACACCGATTACTCCAAAGCGTTTGACAAAATCTCTCATTCTATCTTAATAGCAAAAATGGAGTTCATCGGTGTACATGGTGACCTCCTTAGATGGATCAAGTCATATTTATGGAATAGAAGTCAAGCCGTTACTGTGAAAGGATATTGCTCATCTTTTCTACCCGTTCCATCTGGAGTCCCTCAAGGCTCACATCTTGGACCACTGTTTTTTAATATATATATAAATGATGTTGTTTCGGTATTTGCATCTTCTAAATTTCTATTATATGCTGATGATACAAAAACTTATAAAATTATTAAGAGTGTTGATGATTGTATTAGTCTGCAAAAAGATTTGAACTTACTTAGCGATTATTGTACTACCAATTCGTTGTTTTTGAATATAAAGAAATGTAATTGTATAACATATACCAGAAAAAGAAAAGTGATCATTTACAACTACCGATTTAAGGAAGATGATATAAAACGTGTATCAGTGGTCAAAGATCTTGGAATAACACTCGATTCTAAACTTCTTTTCGATGAACACATAAATTCCATAACTTCTAAAGCGTTTCGTATGCTAGGATTTGTGCTGAGGATTTCCAGAGAGTTTAAGCGTGTTTCAACTTTTGCTCTTTTATATAAATCATTTGTGAGACCTATTCTAGAATACGCTTGCACTGTCTGGAATCCACGGTATAGTAAATATATAGAATTCATCGAAAATATTCAGGAAAAGTTTTTAAAATATTTAAAATTTTCGTCTATAAATAATTTGAATCAAATAGAAAAGATACCGACAACTGAACAGAGACGACTTGAACGTGATATGGTGTTTTTATATAAATTGATCCACAACATATTTGATTCCCCTTATCTCCTTTCTAAAATAAATATCAAGTGTCCTCGCCCTGGTAGTCGCAATAAATCTATTTTTGATTTTCCATTGACAAAGACTAAATATGCAGCAAATGCATTTATTAATAGATCGTCTAAACAGTACAATAAAACATTTATTGAATGTGATATATTTCATCTCTCCCTTAAAAAATTCAAACTGCAAGTAAAAGAAATATTATACTCTCAAGAGCCTTAATTTACTCATGCATTTTTAATTAATTAATTATAAATTGATTATTTATTATTAAATTATGTTTTCTTGATTTAAAAATTAAATTTATATTAAATTAAATTATATAAATGAATTATATAATTTCATGCACCTATTAAATATAAAAAATGTCTTGTTTTGTAATTACTTATGATTAATTTATAAATGGAAACTGTTTTGGTTTATGAATTGTTTTATATTTTTTATTTTATTGTAATTATTTCACTGTTTGTTTCCTGTACACTAAATAAATAAATAAATAAATAAATCCTTGAAACTAATAATAAAAACATCCTGGGACATTTTTCACACACGGCCATCTGATCCCAAATTAGCTTGTACAAAACTCGTGCTATGGAAACCAGACAACTGATATACTACATATACTACTTTTCTTATGTAAATACATATTTATACAGAAAATTACACCCAGACTCAGGACAAACAGACATGTTCATGCAAACAAATGCAAACACTGTAATCCTAACTGAAACTAATTGACTCTTTTAATCTAATCGTTCGGTAAGACCGACGCACTGTTTATGATCTCCTGGTACATTAACACTGTAATCCTAACTGAAACTAATTGACTCTTTTAATCTAATCGTTCGGTGAGACCGACTCACTGCTTATGATCTCCTTGTACATTAACACTGTAATCCTAACTGGAACTAATTGACTCTTTTAATCTAATCGTTCGGTGAGACCGACTCACTGTTTATGATCTCCTGGTACATTAACACTGTAATCCTAACTGAAACTAATTGACTCTTTTAATCTAATCGTTCGGTGAGACCGACTCACTGTTTATGATCTCCTTGTACATTAACACTGTAATCCTAACTGGAACTAATTGACTCTTTTAATCTAATCGTTCGGTGAGACCGACTCACTGTTTATGATCTCCTGGTACATTAACACTGTAATCCTAACTGAAACTAATTGACTCTTTTAATCTAATCGCTCGGTGAGACCGACTCACTGTTTATGATCTCCTGGTACATTAATACTGTAATCCTAACTGAAACTAATTGACTCTTTTAATCTAATCGTTCGGTGAGACCGACTCACTGTTTATGTTCTCCTGGTACATTAACAACGTAATCCTAATTCTAAATCTTTGAAACTAATAATAAAAACATCCTGGGACATTTTTCACACACGGCCATCTGATCCCAAATTAAGCTTGTACAAAACTCGTGCTATGGAAACAAGACAACTGATATACTACATATACTACTTTTCTTATGTAAATACATTGATTGTCACAGTTAGGAATTGATGTCACAGTTAGGAATTGATGTCACAGTTAGGCGGTGACATCGAGAACCAGCTCGCGTGGACTTAAGAAGGAAGGGGGAAGCAGGAATTAGAGAGAATAATTCCTCAGAGCACTCGCCGTGATACAGTCGATAGAAAGCGCTCAGTGCTGCTATCTCGCGACACAATTGTAAAGGTTCAAGGGTGTTTGTTACCTTTACGTCGCCAATAATGCGTACTGCATGTCACTGCAACCGGTCCAAGGCCTCCAGTAGGTACTTAGCGGAGCCATCCCAAAGGTGCGAGCAATATTCAACGGAAGATCGTACCTGTGTTTTGTATAACAGGCACAGTTGTTTTGGCGTGAAAAAACGCCGCACCTTGTTCAGAACTCCGAGTTTTCGTGAAGCTTTTTTTATCATAGCCTCGATGTAATTATATGCCCTTGGACTAAGGTCGCAGCGAACGTCCATCCCCAGCATGGCGATTTTGCTTTGTATCATCAGCGGTATGCCACAGAGTGAGGGATGAGGGTAAAATGGTGACTTTTTCACTGTGAGAGCGCATACCTGTGTTTTCTTGGCATTAAATTCAACAAGATTATCAGAACCCCATTTGGCAATGAGCTCTAACGTCCTATCGAGTTCAATGACAAGATTCTCCCGCCTCTCCTCAGTTTCCGCCCGCCCAGCCACTGCGCGTCCGTGGTATCCACCATGCACTGTACTATCATCTGCATAGCAATGTATGTTCCCAAGGGAGAGCATATCATTGATATGCAAAAGAAAGAGTGTGGGAGATAGCACAGATCCCTGGGGGACCCCAGCATTCACTACATAGAATTGTGAAGCGCAACCATCTACTAAAACACGAAGGCTACGCTTGTGTAGGAAGCTGGCAATCCAGGTGCATAGCTGAGCAGGTAGACCATATGCCAGTAGCTTGGAGAGAAGACTTCTGTGCCAGACCCAAAAAGGCGGCGTAAGCGCACAGAACTATATAGCTCCGTAAAAAAAAATTGTTTTAAAAATATAAGGACTGTGTTTTGAAATCATAAAACGTAGATATGTGTAAATAACAAAGACAGTGTGTGATCTATATAAAAACATTATTGTTTGAATAAGTTTAATACGCAAAAGGGTGAAACGATAATTATATAATATAGGTACTTTTACTGAGGGCAGTGACTTATTTTACGAGCAAAATAAGTTAAGAAAGTAGTGTATTAATAAAAATAAATGCTTTATAAAACGATTTTAAGAAACACTTAAAGTTCTAGTAATTTATTTTAAAACAAAGAAATACTTTAAAAAATATACAGTGACCTATTTCAATTTATTTATTTTTCTCTTAAGAAGTTGCTGTTATAGTCGTTACTAAGTAAGAATGATTCCACAGAAAAAAATAATAACAACAAGAAATAATACTTCTCCAGAATCTTACAATGTGACAAATCGGCAAAAAAGCAAACAGTCTGAAAAGTGGTCGCCTGCATCAGAACAACTTACTAAACAAGACGTTGAACAAATCATTCGTAATTAGTTTCAGGCCTTTAAAAAAATTTACTATTGGAAGATATCACTAACATGTTAAACAAAATGATTCAAGAAAATCTTAAACCTATAAAAGAGCAAATATCTACTATTGAAAACTCGATGACTTTTTTGAGCGAAGAATACGAATCTACTAAAAAAATAATTGCAAGTTACGACGATAAATTTGCGGAAATGGAAAGAGAGAAAAATGCACTAAAAAATGTAACATCTGATTTGCAAAAACGAATACATACTATGGAGCAGTATAATCGATCAAATAACATTGAAATACAAATGATTCCTGAGCATAAAAATGAAAATTTAATTAGTGCAGTAATGCAACTGAGTAAAGCAATATCATGTGATCTAAAGGAGTCTGATATACATCACTGTACTAGAGTTGCAAAATTGAACAACAGCGACAAAAGACCCAGATCTGTGATTGTAAAGCTATCCACACCACGAATGAGAGACACGATGCTAGCATGTGTCATCAATTACAATAAATCGCATCCTGACGATAAACTGAACACAAGTCACATAGGTATTGCAGCAGATAAGCAGCCAATATATGTTATGGAACACTTGTCACCGGCTATTAAGTCTTTACATGCAGCAGCTCGAATAAAATCTAAAGAAAAAAAATACAGATTTGTGTGGGTTAGACAGGGCAAGGTATTTATGAGAAAGACAGAACATTCAGAATGTATTTATGTAAAAAATCATACTGTTTTGAATAATATCCAGTAAATTGCTTTGCTCTCTAAACTCATAGATCATTTTAGTGTTTCATGTTATAAAATTCAACGGTCTTAATATATACTACCAGAACGTCCGAGGTCTCCGTACTAAAACACATGACTTCATCTGCAATTTATCGTGTACAAATTATGATGTTATTATATTAACAGAAACGTGGCTTAAGACTGGTGGTAGGGCTTTGTGCAAGCTCGTCTGGGTAGGTACCACCCACTCATCAGATATTCTACCGCAAAACAGCAATACTTGATATTGTTGTGTTCCGGTTTGAAGGGTGAGTGAGCCAGTGTAATTACAGGCACAAGGGACATAAAATCTTAGTTCCCAAGTTGGTGGCGCATTGGCTATAAGCGATGGATGACATTTCTCACAATGCCAATGTCTAAGGGCGTTTGGTGACCACTTACCATCAGGTGACCCATATGCTCGTCCTCCTTCCTATTCTATAAAAAAAAAAAAAAAAAATTTATAGTGCGGTCGCGTGCGGTCGGTCACGGGTCAGTGACCTCCGTCGGTATGGATACGTTAAAGTGTAATAATTGTAACATTGTGATAAACGAGGTGCTTAGTTTCATTCAAAACAAATTAGATGTTATGAACAATGTAAGCTTGGCCCTTATATGCCGCCAATCCTTTGATGAACAGGAAATTCTTAAAGCCAAGTGTTTATTGTTTCAATCGATTCCGCAACGGCTAGTTAAAAGGAAAGGTGAAGACCGAAGACAGAAAAATATTGATGATATAATTGGGGTGTTAAGGAGTATAGATCCCGAAAATATCCCCATATTTGTGGCAAAAGACTTGCAAAAGTTACCGCCTGTTACGTTTGATCATATAGATGTAACGCGACTACTAAAGGATATTGTTAAGCTTCAAAGTCAAGTCCAGGCCATAGAAAATCAAAAGGAAGAATATATCACAAAAAGTGTATTTGAAAAATATTTTAGTGAAAAAGAAAAGAAACAAGCATCAGAAGTTGTATCAAGGGACAATGGTCAGTATGTAAATACAAAGAGAGGTGGTTTCTGCATGCGGGATAGTCCCGATTACGCTAGCGAATCGATGGGGTCAACGAACGAACTAGAGAATATTGCAACAAAGAGAATGACTGTGCAAAAACAGGTTCCGGATCATCCATCGCCGACGCACGCATGCACTCCGGCAATAGTAAATGATACAGCTATCTCTGTCACCCCGCTGATGCAACACGTGGAGGCTCACCGCGGCAATAATTCGCATCGACGGAACGACGTGCGTGAGGCACCGTTACCGGTGCCGATAGCGGCAGATGGTTTAGTGACGTCACACGATGTAATAATGTGCGAGCAAGACGGAGTGGCGGACACTCACAGTGGCGGTGAAGGCGAATGGATTCGAGTTACAAAGCGTAAATCGTTGCGTTTTAAAGGGATGCGAGGTACTGCCGTCTCGAGTTCAACTACAAAATTAAAAGCGGCAGACATTCAAATTCCGTTATATATTTACAATATTTCAAAAGAAAACACGGAGCAAGATATAGCGGATTATATATATGAAAAGACACAGATAAAAATATTGCCAGAGAAAGTACATACGAAAGGTTCAAGAAATTATCTATCTTTCAAATTTTATATACCACGAAGTAAATTGGCCGTATTTACTAACGCTAATTTATGGCCGGAAGATATTTATTTCAGAAAGTATATATATTTTAGACATGGAAAAAAGGCTTCAGTAAATTTAAACAAACAAAATGGATAAGAATAACTTAAAAAGTCATAAAATAAAGGTGGTGAGCTTTAATTGTAAATTTCTTAAGCGTTCAATAGACAGTGTGAGAAGACTTTGCTTGAGTGCCGACGTAGTGGCACTACAGGAGACTTGGTTACTACCTCATGACCTTACCTACCTCGGCACTGTTCACGACGAGTTTGAATCTACTGGTACGTCGGCTGTGGACACCAGTGCCAGCATTCTGCTAGGCAGACCCTATGGTGGCGTCGCGCTCTTATGGCGAAAGGGTGTTTTTTCTTCTGTGTCAGTGGTTAAATGTAATAACGTGAGGCTGTGCGCGATCAAATGTAAACTTCGTGAGTATAATATACTATATTTTTCTGTTTACATGCCTACAGACTGTGCAGATAATTTAATAGAATACACAGAGTGCCTGAGTGAAATTAATGCAATTGTTGAGGATTGTGGAATTAGTATAGTTTTTGTATTAGGAGACTTTAATGCGCATCCTAAAGAGTTATTTTTTAATGAAATGATGCAATTTTGTACTGATCAGTCTTATGTATGTGCTGACTATGAAATGCTTGCTGATAAGAACAATGTTTACACATATGTTAGTGACAGTCATGGGTCCTCGCGGTGGTTAGATCACTGCATTGTAACGGAACTAGCTAGAAGGCATATACAAAGTATCAATGTTATAAATAATGTGTCATGGTCTGATCACTATCCTCTGGAAGTCCATTGTAGTTTTAACTATAATGCACAAGCCAATCATAAAAAACTAGAATCGACCCCGCTCTCTACTAACAAAATAATATGGGGTCATAGGGATAGTGACCAGATTAAACTATATACTGAATTATGTAACAATAGGTTAAGTTTAGTTAATTTTCCAATAGAAATGATCGATTGTTGCAATAACGTATGTAATAAGTCCGAGCATAAAGTAATTATAGATAAACTGTATAGTGATATTATAGGTATATTGCAGGAGGCTGCAATATTATCCAGCCACAAAACTGTAAAGCGTAGTAAGAAAGAATATGTTATGGGATGGAATAAGCACGTTAGGATGGCTCATTTGAAAACTCGTAATTGCTTTCAGTCGTGGATATTAGCTGGAAGGCCGACATGTGGAGGACATACGACGAGATGCGAGAATCACGTAAGGTTTTTAAGAGCAAATTAAAGTGGTGCCAAGACAATGCCGAAACAATAAAAATGGATATCCTCGCCTCGTCGTATGAGGCTAAACATTTCAGTAAATTTTGGGAACAAACTAACAGGCTGAATGCAAAGGCGAGCCTTCCGGCTGAGGTAGGAGTGGCTCTAAAAATATTGCTAATATGTTTAAAGCCCAGTTTAGCGTGGACCCATGTGAAATTTGTGACTGTGGGGATGAGAGCGATGCTGGGGGTGTTAGTGTCGCTGGTGAGGGTCCGGTCTGTTTCACAAGAAATGACATAATGAAAGCGTTAAACAGCATGAAACGTGGGAAATCGCCGGGTCACGACGGCCTCGACGAGCATCGATCATTTAAAGTATGCCGGTATTCACCTTTCCAGAGTTCTCAGGTTACTCTATAATCTTTGTTGTAGCCATGTTTATCTACCAGATGCAATGATGATGACTGTTGTGGTGCCCATAGTTAAAAACAGAACAGGGGATATGGCAGACGGGTCAAATTACAGGCCGATATCACTGGCGACAATCACAGCAAAGGTCCTGGACAGTCTTCTTGATGCACAGTTAAATAATTCAGTCAAAATTCACGACGCGCAGTTTGGCTTTAAGCCTGAATTATCAACTGAGACCGCAATACTGTGCCTCAAGCAGACTGTGAGGTACTACACTGACAGGAAATCGCCGGTATACGCTTGTTTTTTGGACCTGTCTAAAGCTTTTGATCGAGTGTCATATAAAATTCTTTGGCAAAAGCTCAAAACCGAAACTAGCTTAAGATCCAATCAAATCTCATTGCCTAAGTACTGGTATGAAAACCAAACAAACGTGGTGAGATGGGGACAGTCACTAAGCGATTCATACAAATTGAAGTGCGGAGTAAGACAGGGTGGCCTCACATCGCCCAGGCTTTTCAATTTGTATGTGAACCAACTGATTCGGAGGCTGAGTGGAGCCGGAGTTGGATGTTCCATCGATGGCGTGGCTATGAACAATTTCAGCTACGCGGACGACGTGGTTCTGCTGAGCCCTTCAGTCAGTGGTCTCAAAAAATTGCTAAAGATCTGTGAGGACTATGCCAGGGTGAATGGACTCAGTTACAATGTGAAGAAAAGTGAATTTATAATTTTCAGGGGTAGGAACAAGCCGATAAATTGTAATCCTGACATAAGACTATATGGCACACCCCTGAAATAGGTAACTGATTTCAGATACCTTGGTCACATAGTTAATGAAAACCTCAGTGATAACAGTGACATTGAACGTGAGCGTAGGGCTCTGTCGGTCCGAGGTAATATGTTGGCTCGCAGATTTGCACGGTGTACGACACCTGTAAAGCTGGCCCTGTTTCGAGCATATTGCCAATCATTTTACACGTGCAGTCTGTGGACGAACTATACGCTGAGGGCCTACAGTGCCCTACGCGTCCAATACAACAATGTGTTGAGGGCGGTGTTGAGGAAACCTCGACACTGTAGTGCGTCGGCAATGTTCGCTGATGCTCGCGTGGACGATTTTTTCTCTATAATACGCAAGCGTGTCGCCTCCATTATGAGCAGAACTTCGAAAAGTACCAACACCCTCCTCAGCACATTGGCTTGTAAATTGGACAGTCACTTCTGGGAACACTGGAATGGTGTACATGTGAAGCGGGTCTAATTCTAGGATTAAGTACTAACATAGTTTAAGCATTCGTTACTAATCTATTTAATTTTAATTTTAATTATTTATTTTAATTTATTTGTTATTATTTTTTTAATTTTATTTGAATTTAATGTTAATTTTAATTTAATATGGATTGTTTAATCTGAAATAAAGTATTATTATTATTATTATTATTAATAATAATAAAATAGAGAACCATGAAGTATTCGACAACCGTTATACAGTATACAGAAGAGATCGTGATAGTTCACTTTTACATTGTAAAAAAGATGGTGGTGGAGTTTTAGTGGCGGTCTCAAATAAACTGAAATCAATGCGACTCAGTTTTTGTGAAAGTCAGTGTGAAGATCTTTGGATAAATATTGAACGAGAAAATTGTCACGATGAGTGTAACTCAATTGCATTATGTGCAGTTTATTTGCCTCCTCCCGTTAGCCGTAATATGCTATCTAATTTTATCAAAAATTTTAATAGTAGAATTGCAGAGAATAGACAAAATGTTATGCTCGTGGGTGATTTTAATTTAAGTAATATCAATTGGTTCGCTACTGATGATAATGTTATTTCTAATAGTTCCTTAGGAAATTTGCTAGTTGATTTTGCATCTCTCAATAATTTAGTTCAACATAATAACATTTGTAATAACAATAATAAAATATAAGACTTAATATTCAGTAATCATAATAACATAAAAATTAGTAAGTCTATTTTGCCAATAGTGCCTTCAGATCACCACCATCCTCCCTTAGATATATTAGTTTCTTATTCATCAAGAACTTCTTTAAAAAGTAATGTTATTGGTGAAAAGAAGAACTATTTTAAAGCTGACTATGTAAGTATAATTTCAGAATTAGATAATATCAATTGGTTAAGCGAATTTTGTAATTGTAAGTCAATAAACTTAATGATCGATAAATTTTATAAAATTTGGAACAAATTGATCGAAAAATATGTACCAAAGAAGAAACAAAAAGGTAAACAATATCCTCCATGGTTCACTAAGGAAATGATAAATTTATATAATGAGAAGCAAGTTTTTTTAAATAAATACAAAATATATAAAAACCCACTTGATGAAATTTCATTACGTCTTTTGAGCAAACGTTGTGCAGATTTATCGAAAATTTGCTACAATAATTACATTAAGATTGTTGAAGAAAATATTAGTAGAAATCCTAAATATTTTTGGTCATACCTTAAGGGCAAACAAGATAATAGTACCGCACTCCCAGGCATAATGACTTACAAACAAAAAGTAATGAAATCGGGATCAGAAATTTGTAACGAATTTGCCTCGTATTTCGCTTCTGTTTACACACAATCTCAAAGTTCATATACATTACCATCTTATAATAATCAATGTAAACATGACTTTGGAGCGTTCACTAATTTTGTAATATCGCGAAGACAGATTTATCAATACTCAAAAAGACTTGATACAACTAAAGGAACAGGTTATGATAATATCCCTCCTATATTTATTTCTAAATGTGCATGGGTACTAAGTTTCCCTTTATATTTATTATACAACGAATCACTTCGCTCAGGTGTTTTTCCCGATAAGTGGAAAATAGCTAGGATCGTACCGGTATATAAGTCCAAGGGTAGTGAGTGCATTGAGAATTATAGACCGATTTCCATACTTTCCACTTTTGCCAAAGTATTTGAAGCAATAGTTTACCCATATCTAGAATGTCATGTTAAGCAAATGATTAATAATAACCAGCACGGCTTTATAAAGGGTCGATCTACAACATCAAATCTTGTTTCGTACAGTGAATTCATTGTGCCAGCTATTGATTACCACAAGCAATTTGACGCAATTTATACCGATTTAACCAAGGCTTTCGACAAAGTTTCGCACGATATTTTACTCTTAAAACTAAGCAAGTACGGATTCAATGGTAATATGCTTGAGTGGTTCAAATCATATTTATACAATAGACAACAATTTGTTGTCTTAAAAGGTTTTAGCTCGAGTCTATATAAAGCCTGCTCCGGGGTTCCTCAAGGGTCACACTTAGGACCTTGGCTCTTTAATATCTTCATTAATGATATTTGTGATACGGTACATTATAGTAGAGTATTTTTATTTGCGGACGATTTAAAATTAACAAAAGTAATAAACAACTTAGCTGACTCAGAGCTCTTACAGGCGGATATTAATGCTATATATAATTGGTGTAAAAATAATAAAATGGAATTAAACGTCAGTAAGTGCAAGCATATAAAATTTACGCGAAAGCTCAATATAATCAAAACAATATATAGCATTGATAACATCAAGTTGGAGGAAGTTTTTGAAATAAGTGATTTGGGTGTCATTTTTGATGACAAGCTTACTTTTGTCCCGCACTTCAATAAAATAATTACGAAAAGTTCCAAAACGTTAGGATTTTTAATTAGAAATGGTAAACACTTCACGAATAACACGAAAAAAATAATCTATAACGCTTACGTGCGTAGTGTACTGGAGTACGGTAGTGTTGTGTGGAATCCTTGTTACAATGTACATCGTCCGCGTATAGAGAGAATACAGAAGCGATTTGTATATCATCTATCCAGAAACAAAAAAACCTCATACAATAAATCTAATAAAAATTACAGCAATCTCTTGAAAGACTTTAATATGGATAGTCTCTCTGTACGCAGACAATTATTAGATCTCTCTTTCCTATTTAAGATAATTCGTAACGAGATCGACTGTACTTACTTACTTGAAAAGATATACTATCGTATTCCAAGGCGCAATGTTCGTAGTTTTCTGGGCACTTTTGATGTCAGAATATCAAAAACGAAATTAGGATGTAATGCACCAATGCCTAGATCATCACGGTTGTACAATGGTTTTTGTCAAGATCTAAATATTTTTAATGACTCTGCCATGATTTATCGTAAACGGGCGCTAGAATTGTTGAGAGATGCAAATAAATAATAAATAAATAAATAAATAATAAATAATGTTATCTTAATTTTATTTTGTATTAATTAGTATATTTTTAGTAATTTTTTTGTAACGGAAACTTTGCATGAATTTAATGAATTATTTAATTTTAATTTGTACCTATATCAATTTCAAACTATTTGTGTTATTAATTTTAATTTTATTAAGTGCATGTTTATTTTTTTATGATCTTTAATTTGTACCAATTTGGACTGCTTTTTTTTTTTTTTTTAATCTTTCTACTCATGTTGCTATAATTATGTGTTAATGTATTTTTAAAACAAATATTGTAATTGTTGTGGCTACTTTAAAAAGCTTCACATGTTAGCTATTTTCACTAAATTGTTTTACATTTGTCATTAAAACATGTAGTAGCTACTAGTGGTCCTTAAAATAAATAAATAAAAATAAATAAATATTGCTAGCATATAAAAAAAACAGCCAAGATGGTTCAGGCACCACTGAATTTTCATGTACTTAATTTGTGATTATAATTCATCTCGTACTTTACGATGAAGGAAAACATCGTGAGGAAACCTGCATGTGTCTAATTTCACTGAAATTCTGCCACATGTGTATTTACCAAACCGCACTGGAGCAGCGTGGTGGAATAAGCTCCAAACCTTCTCCTCAAAAAAGGGAGAGGAGGCCTTTAGCCCAGCAGTAGGACATTCACGTGCTGTTACGGATAAAAAAACACACACACACAATGTGCTGTGCAAACATATACAAGTCTATAGTCGATTCCAATAGCAAGTAGAGTATATAAGCAACTTTGACCTTGAAATTTGGTCGAAATCTTAATATTCTGTGGTATTGACTATGGATTCGCGAAAAATTTACCGTTTTGGTTATCTGTGAAGTTGTTATCGGAACTTTGTAAGTAAAACTAAAGTGTATATAAGTAGTTAAGTGTAACAGTGTCGTGTTATATATAGAGATATATTGATCGAGAAGTGTTTGTGGTGTACAATACAGCAGAGCTGGTAGCGAATCGCGTGGAATCGCATATCTAAGGTTTGCTAATCTTTTAAAAACGAGTAGAGTTTTCTGCTCACCTGAAAGTATATACAGCGTCTAGGGTCGTTTGGGTCTTCGAGGAACACCAGGTCGTCACACACGCACTTGTCCTGCGTGTCGCTCAACACGTGCGCGTCGCTGTACTTGCTCCCGTCGTCCGACACGTACACGTTCGTGCACTTCGTGTCCGATGTCTTCGTGAGGCTGTTCTTCACGTTGGCGATGTCCTGGAGGATATTCTTGATCTGTCTCCTCGCGTTCTTTCGATTCTTCTCCGAAGCTTGCGACAAGTGGACTAGTTCTGATAGTCCCGCGGCGTAGCCCCCCGGCCGCGCTAGCAGCACCATGCCCTGCCGCAGTCCCGGCGGGAAGCGACCCAGGCCCAGCGACGCCGACTGTCCCGCGCGCACGCTGCCGCACGTGACGCGGTTGCGGTATATCGTGCGCACGGATATCTCCGCGAACTCGCCAGACTCCAGAGGTCCTGGGGGGGATGTTAAATATACGTCGCTCTATTCATCTCACAACTAACAGAACGCAACGCACCTATGATAAGTTCGTCGCCCTCGTAGAGTCGCCCTCGCGCGAGCAGTCCCCCCACGACGGGCCCCGTCGAGTCCCTTACGTGGAAAATTTCGTCTATTTGAAACTCGCACGCCTCCTGTAAAGTGACATATATTATAACATTTATAATTTAATAAAAAGGATATTAGTCAACTGCGCAACATATGGTTCACTCACGTCCTCGGGGCGCTGCAGGTCGCGGCGCGGCGCCAGCGCCAGCAGGCAGGCGTGCAGCGCGTTGAGGCCGGCGCCGCGCACGCAGCTCACCGGGAAAACGGCCACCCTGTCGGCCGACACTACTGTGATTTGCGTTCAACTATATATATATATCTGAACCGAAACTAAGCAGAGCTTGTACTATGGCAACCAGACAACTGATATACTATTGTATAGACAATTACACACAGACTCAGGAAAAACAGACATGTTAATGCACACAATTGTCTGTCCTGAGTGGGAACCGAACCCACAACCTTTGGCGTGAAAGGCAAGTATCTAGCAAGGGTGGTTGGCGTAGCTATAGACAATATTATTACCATTACCAATAGTATGGAACTCGTTTTAAAGTCATATATAAGAGTTCACCCAGAAATACTTCGGGTTAAATAAAGGCTTGTGAAGCTACTAACTCCTCATCCTTTTTGATTTCCTCGTCTACATTGTCTATGGTGTCCAGTATCGACTTTTGCGGCGCAACGCAGTTCCTTGCCATATTCTCGTCAGTTATTAACAGCGGTTTCTGTAATAATACCAATATATACCATTACTTTAAATTTAAATAAATCTATAAATTATACAGCATCCCTGATTTATCATCTCGTGCTCCTTGAAGAACATCGCGAGGAAACCTGCATGTTTCCAATTACAATATAAACTAATATTATAAATGGGAAAGTAAATATATCCATTTGTCTGTTAAACTTTCCGCCCCCCCCCCCGGCTTCCCTTTATGTTATATGTGTGTGGACGGGCAATTGGGCTACCTGATGGTAAGTGGTCACCATCACCCATAAGCATTGATGTAAGAAATAATAACCTAGTTTATAAGCTAGTCCTTATAGATGCTATTTAAAATAAAATCACTGACCTTATTAGCGGGTTCCAACAATTGAGCCAGCCTCGCTACAACAGCGTTGATGTTGCTAACCAGTTCACAATTGTTGATGACTGCGAAGAACGGCATGTCCAAAGCCAGCAGAAGACCGATGTGTTCTTCTGTGATGCGAGTTATACCGGCTGTTGCCGAAATCTAGAAATAAAAAAAAAACTTTACAGTGTAAGTTGATAATATGACTACAGTGCCATCTATAATATTATCTTGTAGCTGAATTAAAAAACTTACACCCACTGGGTCGCTGTGACCCTGGCCCCTCGGGCCAAAAATTAAAGACACGACATGTTAGGGGGCAACCCCGCAGCCCGTACCCAGACTGGCCTAGGCCAGTTAGGAGGAACCAACTCTCTCTCTTAAAAAACTTTCATTAATAAGACGTATTGCTCGATAAGGGTTTATAAATATGATAAAAAATTGTGTTTAAACTCTTACATAGTTTAATTGTAGCAAAAGAGTTTAGTTTTTTGCCGATTATTTTTAGTAGGATCTACAGTTTGAGCCGGTGTTAGGTTTATATATTATTACCTGAATAAATTATTTTGATTTTGAGCTGTTTGTAAAAATGTATTATTAATATAAGATATTTATTCAATAAAATGAAAATTAACTTTTGGTTTGATATGTCAAGACTCCAAAAAAATCCTTACCTAATAATAATTTGAAAACACGTTATCAGGGCTATAGAAAAAGACTTAGGATACCTAAAATCTGAACCCCCCCCCCCACACGTATGGGAACTTGTAATAAATAAACATACTTACAACGAGCATGGCGTAGTGCGGGGAGTAACCCGTGAGCCCGTGGAGCGTGGTGCGTTGGTACTTGCTATGGCCCGCCAGGTCCAGGAAAGACACCAGCTTGGCGCTCCTCTCTCCGATGCGCTCCGCTGTCATCAGCTCGGAACAACCGTAGTTGACGACATTACCCTGATTATATGAATGTAATACATTATATGACTTTCATTTTAGGTATAAGTAATACCGGGTAGTGTTGCATGTCGATAGTCCATTATCGATAAAATCGATAGTTTTGGACTATCGATAATCAATGATTTTTCGATAGTATTGACGTATTGATTTTTTGACGAGCCGGTTGGCGTGGTTGGTAGTTACTTGCCTTTCATGCCAAAGGTCGTGGGTTCGATTCCCACCCAGGACAGACATTTGTGTGCATGAACATGTCTGTTTGTCCTGAGTCTGGGTGTAATTATCTATATAAGTATGTATTTACAAAAGAAAAGTAGTATATGTAGTATATCAGTTGTCTGGTTTCCATAACACAAGCTCTGCTTGATTTGGGATCAGATGACCGTGTGTGAATAATGTCCAATATTATTATTATTATTATTTCTATTTAACTTTTAAAGTTTCTCTTCTTTCGAAGAGTTTAAACCGAAAACGCGGGCTGCAGCCAAGCGTTAAGGAGTATTGCTTATATTATAAACGTTGATGATAAAGTGGATGATGATATAAACTTTCGGGTGATACGGCAGGTGTTAATGATTATGGCTTTTTGAAGTATATGGAGGATATACGCTGGCATTTGTAAGGTGTTCAGACTTCGTGTCAAGGATTTTGGCACGATACCTGTGGATGATAGGACTATTGGGACTATGTGTACTGTTTGTGCTTTCCATTGCGTTTTAATTTCTATGGCGAGATCTTGATATTTACTTAACTTTTCAGATATTGTGGTTTGTATGTTATGTGAATTAGGAACGGCTATATCGATAAGATAAACGATTCTATTGATTTTATCATGAACGGTAATATCTGGTCTATTATAACAGATAGTTTTGTCAGTTATTATTGTTCTATCCCAGTAGATTTTGTGGTTTCTAGTGTCTAATACACTTTCCGGTTTATATTTGTAATATGGATTAATTTCTGTTATAAGTTTATATTTGTATGCTAAATGTTGGTGTATGATTGCAGCCACTTGATCATGTCGATGCTTATAATCGGTCTGTGCGAGAGATTTGCAAGCCCCCGTTATGTGCTGAATAGTTTCAGAGGCTGCGTTACATTGTCATAAGTCAGTAGGTTGATTATTATCCTTCATTATGTACTTCCTATAGTTACGAGTTGCTATTATTTGGTCTTGAATGGCGAGCATAAAACCTTCGGTCTCAGGGAACAGTTCACCTCGTTTGAGCCATTCGTTCGACTTCTCTTTGTCGACGTGGGGTTGGTTCAAATAAGCTCGGTGCCTCCCATGCAGTGTTTTTTCAGTCCATGCCAACATTTGTTGTTGTGTACTTATGATATGTTCGTTTACTTGAGTGTTTTTGTCATGTAGGTTTAATGGTGTAAGCTTTTTGTATATTTCTGTTGCGTGTCTATGTAGAGGTGAGTGTTCGGATTTATCATGGAAGTATGGTCTGAGTGAGAATATCTGCTTATTGTGTAAATTGTGTATGTCTATTAATCCCCTTCCTCCTTCTTTGCGTGGTAGTGTGAGCCTTTGAATACAAGATTTTGGATGATGTTTCCTATATTTAGAGAAGTGAGTGTTTATAGTACGCTGCAATTTTTTTATGTCACTTTTTGACCATTGTATTATTCCGAAAGAGTACGTAAGTAAGGGTATGGCAAATGTGTTAATAGCTTTTATTGTGTTTTTAGAGTTAAGGTGTGTCTTTAATACGAGATTTAATCGGTGCGAGAATTTTGTAAGCAGTTCTTGTTTTGTCGTAGTTTGTAGTATTTGCCTAGATTGTTTAAAACCAAGGTATTTATTTGTGCTTAGTTCATCCATTGGTTCAATTTGTTCACCAGTTTCGAGTGTGTAGCTATTATTAAGGATTTTTCCTTTCGAGATTGACAGAATTTTGCACTTGTCAACTCCGAATTTCATATGAATATCTTTTGAGAACTGTTCCGTAATGCTTGCTAACTCAAGCAGCGTGTTTTTGTCAGTGGAGTAGAGTTTTATATCGTCCATGTACATGAGTTGTGATAAGTTATATTGGGTGTTATTACCGTAAAGTGTGAATCCTGTATTGGTTTTATTTAACAAGAGTGAAAGAGGATTTAAGGCCAAGCAAAACCAGAGGAAGCTCAGAGCGTCTCCTTGAAAAACTCCTCGTTGGATACGAATTGGTTCAGTAGTTAGAGATTTCATGGACGATTGTTTTATTTTTAATACAGTTTGCCAGTTTTGCATAGAATTTTGAAGAAATGATATGAGGGTTGGGTTTATTTTATACAATTTTAAGACATACAATAACCAGCTATGCGGGACTGAATCAAAGGCTTTTTGATAATCAATAAACATAGTATGGATATCTGATTTTGATTTTACCGCACTACTTAAAATGATTGCATCAAAAGTAAGCTGCTCCTTACAACCTTGGCTATTTTTTCTACACCCCTTTTGCTGTTCGGCTAATATATTATGTTTAGTTAAATGTTTGTATATTTCTTCACTTATGCAAGTTGATAAAATTTTATATATGGTTTGTAAGCAAGTTATTGGTCGGTATTTATCTGGATTTGTGGTATCATGTTTATCTTTAGGTAATAAGTATGTGATTCCATGTGTTATATATTTCGGTAGTAAATGTGGTGATTGAATGAATGTATTTAAGTACTTATGTATGTATGAGTGTATGCTACTAAATTTCTTGTACCAATAGTTGTGAATATTGTCTGAGCCTGGGGATTTCCAATTGTGCATTCGTTTGATGACATCTATAAATGTTTCTATTGGTATGAAGTTGAACTCCATCTCTGGAATATGTGTAGTTATTTCGTTAACCCAGTCTGCATGTTCGTTATGTTCTATGGGGTTTTCCCATGTCTTAGCCCAGAATTGTCGAAATATTTCAGGGGGAGGTATTTCTAGATTTTGCTCATTATCTTTGCAGTTAGATAATAAATTCTATAGAAGATTTTTTCATTGTTAGCAAATGTTTTGTTTTCTATTTTACGGGCAGTACACGTCAAATATCTCTTAAGTCTACTAGCTGCTGCATTGAGTTTCTTTTTTAAGGTATCTAAGAAGTGTTCTATATGCGTGTTTGTATTTTCATATTGTGCGTGTGATTGATATTGTGTCTTTATGAGTTCTACTGCAGCTACTACTTTTTGGTTTCTATTTCCTCTAATAAATTGTGTTAACCTGCCTATATTGGCTCGCAACTTCCTTATTTTATTTTCTAATCTTCTTTGCCAACTAGGTTTTCTGTATGATTTGTTTTGGTGGTCGTTTTGTGTTAAGAATGTCATTCTTGCCCCATTACATTTAGCTGCTGTCCATGCTGCACAGTGAATTATTGTCTGTAGAGTGATAAAATCAGTATCAGTGCTTACAAATTTTGTCAGTATCATCGTATCTATGTATTTCATTATTAATGAAAACTTTTTAGAAGTCCTTTGTTTAGGAATGTATGGTCTGCTAGTTGGTTCAGTATCACAAAAATGTTCTAGAGCATGAACGAATGTGTTCTCTATTTCAGTGTTTACTTCTAAAGTCATATCATGATCGTGGGTGATACTTTCTATGTTTTGTTCATCGATAGGGGTTGATGTAACGGAATCAGTGCTTGTAACTGTAGTGTTTTGCATTTTCCTAGCTTGTGAGTTTGTTTCTGAATTAGATTTGAATGCATCGTAGTGTGTAATATTACTTTGTTCTGTTGTTTGTAAATGTTCATTAACTGTGTCTTCCGTTAGTGTGTGTGTATAATGTTGTAGTGTTATGTACAATTAAGAAGGAGTGTTGAGCGAGTAAAAGTTGAAGAGAAAGAGTTTATAGATAGAAAAGACAGTTTATTGAAAGTCACAAACACACACACACTTTTTTTTTTTTTTTTTATATCGCCGGGAGGGCAAATGACTCTACTCCACCTGATGGTAAGTGGTAGTAGAGTCCAAACGCGACGACGGCCAGTACAGACGGGAAAAACGTTCTGCACTAGCCGCCTTCGCCTTGCCGGCCCGCAAGATGCCTCTTCACGCCTCGTTTGAAGGAACCCGGGTTGTAAGAGGAGGGGAATACGTGAGCTGGTAAGGAATTCCATTTTTTGGAAGTGAGACAAAGAAAGGAGTTGCCAAGTTAGGCGGTGACATCGAGAACCAGCTCGCGTGGACTTAAGAAGGAAGGGGGAAGCAGGAATTAGAGAGAATAATTCCTCAGAGCACTCGCCGTGATACAGTCGATAGAAAGCGCTCAGTGCTGCAAGTGCTTCTTCTGACTAAAAGTCAGAAGAAGATGAATGAGTTTAGAAGAGGCACAGAATTACACAGAGACAGTTACAAATTATAAATTATATAAATAGGACGCGGCGGATACAATTTACTTAGAATTTCGAATTGAGTTAATAGCGTGTAAGCGTACAGCTGACTGACTCGATCGGCCGGTGCATCGTCCATCCGCGCGGCGCAAGCGCCGCCCCTCTGTGACGTAGTCGTTCGAGACAATGGGACCGGGCAGCGGCCGATCTATTTATTAACTACTAATAATTATGTTTGCGTGTCCGCTTTACATACAAATAAATATGTGTATTATTTTACAATATATTTTTTTATATTTATTTATTTTTATATTTATGAAAATATATAATTATGCTACAATGTAATTCATCTGCTACTTGTTGTTTAATCAGTGTTAATCTATCTTGTTTAATATATTTATTATTGCCCTTCGTTGATCCGCTAATCTTTGCTCTGTAATGTGTGTAAACTCTGGGTATAAGTTTATAAACTCTTCATACAAACGTTTTCTATAAGCGGTCTTATTAGTCTCTAATTGTGTTATTTTGAAATAAATCCTAATAATTGCTTCATTGCATTCATTTGTCCATTTCATACGTTTTCCTGTTAGTGTGTTAAGGGATGTTTTAAGATTTGTGGCGTTTTGTTGTATCTGAGTTTGGATTACTTGCAATTCTGTTTTAACTTCATCGTAAATCTGATCAATGGTTTCTTGTGATAATAATTTCTTTTGTATAATAGCTCTACATTGGTCACCAATTCTCTGTCTGCTTACTTCCATATGTGGATATTTATCTATAAATTTTATATGTAATGAAGAAAGATATGAATTTGTGTCTGATTCTAAATTTGTAAGATATAGGTAGATACGTAGGATGAACTTATTCATTTCCATACTCCATTTTTTACGTTTTTTTACGCCACTGGTGGTGGGCACAGGTTCACTGACAAAATTTGTCTCCTGTGCAACATCCGCCAGTTGAGCACCGGTTGATGATGAATTTGGTGAAGATGCATACAAAATTGGTGATGAAGAGGGTATTGATGGGAATAAAGATTTAGAGGATGAATTAGAAGTCTGCGTGGACTCTTCTTCTAACGATGGCACGTTCGCCTGTATATATTTTTTAGTTTTAGACCTAGTTATCATATTATTCCCACGAGTAGCTAGGGACATAAAAGTCAATCACAGCAGAGCCCTGCATTCACTGTGATAAGGGTAAATTAAATTAGAGTCCCCTTGTCTCTAAAGTTCGCATACTAACGACTAAGCACCCCCTTAGCCATGGAGCCCTCGGCGTACGCTGTTCCACCTTGGCTTGGGTTGTATCTCTCTTGGTCTGTCTTCTCATCTTAGGCCAATCCAACATGAGTAGATCTATTGGCATAGCCCTAAGAATCATTGAAGCGCACAAGCCCCACCACGTCGGCAATGTAAAGATACGTCTTTTTTTTTTTTTTTTATAGAATAGGAAGGTGGACGAGCATATGGGCCACCTGATGGTAAGTGGTCACCAAACGCCCTTAGACATTGGCATTGTAAGAAATGTCAACCATCGCTTATAGCCAATGCGCCACCAACCTTGGGAACTAAGATTTTATGTCCCTTGTGCCTGTAATTACACTGGCTCACTCACCCTTCAAACCGGAACACAACAATAACAAGTACTGCTGTTTGGCGGTAGAATATCTGATGAGTGGGTGGTACCTACCCAGACGAGCTCGCACAAAGCCCTACCACCAGTAAGTCGGTGGGGTTATCATTTTTATTATTATATTATTATTGCTTTCTCAAGATATGTAATGTAGTAGGCCCAGTAACAACACTATTATTAATGAAGTTTTATTAAATCGTTACTATCGAATGAATACCTATGGATTGCTGTTATCAATAGTATTAATAATAATAATGTCCTCCAGACCGATTTCGGCCACGGCGGCCAATCTCAAGAGAGATTAGCCAACTACGCAGGAGATATTATAGTGCACAAGTGTGTGCGCAAACACAGGTGCACTCTCTACTCCCTAACTCTCATAATCCGATGGGACGGCGACCAGACACGACCGGAAAGAGTTCAGGCGCAGGACCAACGGCTTTACGTGCTTTCCGAGGCACGGGAGTGTACACACTTCCAACTTCCAGACTCCGGGCTGCTACTGAAAATTTTCTGACAGAAAAACCCAATAACTTTTTATTGGCCCGACCTGGGAATTGAAACCAGGACCTCCGGGGTCTGCGGTCTTATATTAAGCCACTAGACCAACGAGGCAGGCAAACGAGTTATCAATAGTATTGTGAACAGAGAGCTATAGTAACTATCGATAATATCGACAATATTGACACAAGACGATACTTTCGGAAGTACTGTCGATAATAGTTTTCGAGGTCAAACTATCGATAGTTCTGCAACACTGATACCTGGGATTAGGTAAATGAAACTACAATTTATTAGATTACAAAAACAATCACTTCTACACTATATATACTCCGTAGCGAATATCTAGACAGCGCGATTCAGGAATGTGACAATTCGAATGAGCGCCATCTATCGTTAACGGGGTGTAACATACGCCACCATACAACTGGATAATAGAATAACGGAAGCTTTTACAAAGATTAATATAATTGAAAAATGAGTATGAAAACTAGATAAAGATGTTTAAACAACTTGTAGCCGAAATGGCCCAGTGGTAAGAACGCCTGAATCTTAACCAATGATCGTGAGTTCAAACCCGGGCAAGCACCACTGAATTTTCATGTGCTTAATTTGTGATTATAATTCATCTCTGCTTGACGGTGAAGGAAAACATCGTGAGGAAACCTGCATGTGTCTAATTTCACTGAAATTCTGCCACATGTGTATTCCACCAACCCGCCTTTAGCCCAGCAGTGGGACATTCACAGGCTGTTACGGATACGAACGGTTTAGACAACTGCACGGGACTAATAATGGTACTTGTGTGTGCGTGCAAGCACAGACAGTCTCTATTCCCACACACTCTTAATCCTATTGAGAACCGAGATGGTAGTGAATAGAATGTGTAAATCGTTACCAATGATAGCGTGTTAAAACCCAGATTAGCACCACTAAATTGGAACAGCGTATTGGAATAAGCTCCTCATCAAAGGGAGAAGAGGGATTAGCCAAGCAGTGGGACATAGACATTTACATAATCCCAGGGTGAAAATTAGAGAGTTCAGGCGCAAACAATGTCTTTACACGCTTCCAAATCTCACTTTTAGTGTACAACTTACTTTTACTTTTTTTTTTTCTATTTACTTATTATAAAAAAATAACACCTCTGCTGGGCTAAGACCTCCCCTCCACTTGTGATTTGGAGCTCTAACTTGCAGCTTCAATGCGGGTTGATGGATATACATAGCAATACTTCATCCCATAAAAGCAGATCTCCTGACAATGTGCCCATTAATTAAGCACATCAAAGTGCAGTGGTGTTTGCCCGGGCCTTGCAAGTGGGTGGGGGATTGTTCTTAATTTAAATAAACGTCAAAATAATCATTAGCGCACCTGAGCATCGAAGCCGAGTATCTCGTGGCTGAGCGAGGACGTCCTACCACTTTTCACTTCGTGCAAATGCCTGAACATGTTCAGGCGAGCGCTCCCTCTACCGTTATCGAGTTCACCTGTAGAAAAGAAAAACTATTGTATTGCGCACTACAAACAGCTCACATACCATCAACCAATGACGTCATTACAATTTCAAGATCAAATTTTATACTGCCATTGTAATTACAACTAAGTTTCTTGACCATAAAATATTTATCTGAGGATAAAATAAATGATATTACAATATAATATTAACAAAGTCGGTTTTTGTCCCGACTGAGTAGGTATCATTTAATTTGTTTAAAAATGTAACAGCATTTTTACCCACAGCTGGGATAAGGCGTCATCTCCTTATTACGAGTACACACGTATAGGATCTCTACATGATAATGGAATCAAAAACTTCTGGATACGAAGCCTTATAAATATTTTTTTTTATAGAATAGGAAGGCGGACGAGCATATGGGCCACCTGATGGTAAGTGGTCACCAACGCCCATAGACATTGGCATTGCAAGAAATGTTAACCATCGCTTACATCGCCAATGCGCCACCAACCTTGGGAACTAAGATGTTATGTCCCTTGTGCCTGTAATTAAATACTCAATATTTAATTTAGTTACTAGAACTCACGACTTCAACAAGATATTAACGAACGTACCTTGAGTGAGAACGCCTATGAGCGTCGACTTGCCCGCCTCGTTCGCCCCCATCACCGCGACCCGCAGCTCGACGCTCTGCTGCGTGTCCGCCAGCTGCGAACCGAGTACGTACTGTAGCGTAGACAGGTTTAGACAGAGATAGAATTATCAAATCTTTTGACCCTTATCGTGTAACCAGTTTTGGTGTTTGTTGAAACTTGACAGTTGGTGCGTTCATTGTGTTTGTTCGGTTAAGTTAGTTATGCTATTTGTCGGTAGATGGCGTTAACCAAAAGAGTCTCAATTCTGAATCGCGCTGGCCAGAACCCAAAATAAAACCATAAAGTGTTTAAAAATGTTATATTTTTTTGTCTTTCAATACATTATATATTTCCAGGTGTGTTTTAATTTATCGTGTTAAGTAGTAAATTATATTTCAATTGTGTTAAGTGAACAGTTTGGTCCTTCGAGCCGGTTTTAAAAAGCGTACGTAAGTTTTAATTAACAGATGTGAACTTAGAAAATATTTGAAGTGTCAGGACTTAGAATAAAATTTTGTAAAGTGGACTTCAATATAGACTTAGAAAATTCCGTTTAATAAAACTAAACACTTAGAAAAAACAAGTAAATGGGACAGCAAAATTCGATCAATAAAACACTTAGAAAAATTTAGTGAATTTCGGACTTGTAAAATTTGTGTATCTGTTTTGTACTTACTACTTTGGAACTTTAATTTAATATTAACAATGGAAGACATAAATCAAATAATTAGTGTTCAGGAAGAGAAATTTGATCAAATATTGAAAGGAAAACGAAATTACAATAAATCACCAAAACAAAGGATTACTTTAAGTTATCTAGAGACACGTTTGGAGACGTTAGAAAACACATGGCAAACATTTAAATCTGGTCATGATCAAGTTATAGCACATATCAAGAAGGAAAATAGAAAAGATTTTAAGTATTTTTCTAATGATATATGTAATCAATGTGAGGAGTCATATATAGAATACAAAAGTGAATTGAAAAATCAACTTCAAGAAACGAGGCTCCGGGGGTAGACTCCCGTAGCAGTCGTCGGAATCGTCGGCGTCGGATGATCTGAGGGCCAAATCGAATATATTTAACATTGATCTTATTTCGATTAATGCCATCCGCGTTCGGTGAGACCGACTCACTGTTTATGATCTCCTGGTACATTAACACTGTAATCCTAACTGGAACTAATTGACTCTTTTAATCTAATCGTTCGGTGAGACCGACTCACTGTTTATGATCTCCTGCTACATTAACACTGTAATCCTAACTGAAACTAATTGACTCTTTTAATCTAATCGTTCGGTGAGACCGACTCACTGTTTATGATCTCCTGCTACATTAACACTGTAATCCTAACTGAAACTAATTGACTCTTTTAATCTAATCGTTCGGTGAGACCGTCTCACTGTTTATGTTCTCCTGGTACATTAACATCGTAATCCTAATTCTAAATCTTTGAAACTAATAATAATAATATCCTGGGACATTTTCACACACGGCCATCTGATCCCAAATTAAGCTCTTACAAAACTCGTGCTTTGGAAACCTGACAACTGATATACTACATATACTACTTTTCTTTTGTAAATACATACTTATACAGAAAATGTAACCAGAAAATATAACCTAACCTGTCCTAACCTAACCTAACAGTGTGTCGGTCTCACCGAACGATTAGATTAAAAGAGTTAATTTTGACGAGACGTTTGGCGCGGTTGGTAGATACTTGCCTTTTCACGCCGAAGGTTGTGGGTTCGATTCCCACCCAGGACAGACATTTGTGTGCATGAAAATGTCTGTTTGTCCTGAGTCTGAGTGTAATTTTCTGTATAAGTATATATTTACAAAAGAAAAGTAGTATATGTAGTATATCAGTTGTCATGTTTCCATAGCAGGAGTTTTGTACGAGCTTAATTTGGGATCAGATGGCCGTGTGTGAAAAATGTCCCAGGATATTATTATTATTAGTTTCAAACATTTAGAATTATGATTACGTTGTTAATGTACCAGGAGAATATAAACAGTGAGACAGTTTCACCAAACAATTAGATTAAAAGAGTCAATTAGTTTCAATTATAATCAATGCTGTTTCTCACGGAGACGCAAATACTCCACCCTGCCGACACCAGCTACCTTAACTATCCCGGCTACATGCTAAAAGAATCTTTTAAAGCGAAAGCCGGAGTATGCTTGTTCGTCAGGGCGGGTGTTTGTTATCACCGATTGCGCTGTTTGGAGGACCCCTCCTTCTCCATGTTGGTGGTACGTGTGGACCTGGTTCGTCAGAGTCGAGTCTACGTGTGCCTCTACAGATCCCACAATGGTGACTTGGAGACAAGCCGATTATTTGACCATCTTAGTCGGGTGGCAGATGCTGCGCAAGAACAGTTTCCTAACGCGGAATTGGTGTTTTTTGGGGGATTTTAATGCTCACCATGAATCATGGTTGAAATCCCTCAAAACTGACCATGCTGGAGAACTGCTCATGCTTTTGCTCTCAAACACGACTTTACCCAACTGGTTGATCAGCCCACCAGGATCCCAGACATTGATGGGCAAGCGCCTTCTCTACTGGATCTTCTGCTGACTTCTCACCCGGTGGAATATCAGGTTGTGGTTCAAGCTCCACTTGGTTCTTCGGATCACAGCCTTATATCTACCAAAGTGCCACAGGCCAAGCTGCCGCCATCAGCGGTATGCAAACGTCGCGTTTGGCACTATAAGTCGGCAGATTGGGACGGTATGCGCGATTACTATGCGTCAGTCCCTTGGAAGGAACGTTGCTTCAGTGGGAATGACCCGACAGCTAGTGCCGCTGCTGTTGCTGATGAGATCATGTTAGGAATGGAATACTACATTCCTAGCTCAGATCTCATCAATAGGGGTACGCGTAACCGTTGGTTCACTCGTGAATGTGCCGACGCTGTATCATCTAAGCAGGCGGCATATCGCACGTGGATCAACGGCTGCATTAGCGGGGCATCTAACATTGACTCACTGAAAGCAAACTACAATAAAAATTCCAAGTCCTGTAGGAAGGCATACACGAGAGCGGATGCACAGCGCATTGTACAGATTGGTCATGACCTTATTTCGCATCCTAGGGGCTCCCGTAGCTTCTGGCGTCTGACCAAGTCTGTGCAAAACAATTTCTGCCAACCTTCGCTGCCACCGCTCAGAAATCCGGACGGATCGCTAGCTCACAGTGCGCAGGAGAAAGCCGACCTCCTGGCTATACTCTTTGCCGACAACTCTGTGATCGATGATTGTAGTGCGCAGCCACCAACAATACCTTCATGTGGCCACACGATGCCTGACATCAAAATCAGGCAACGTGATGTGCGTGCGGAGCTGCAATCACTTGATGTACGGAAAGCTAGCGGTCCCGATGGAATACCAGCCATAGTGCTGAAGAAGTGCGCAGCGGAGCTGTCTCCTGTGTTAACGCGCCTGTTCCAACTTTCTCTCTCTTCGGGAAGTGTGCCGGGGGCTTGGAGAAGAGCTAATGTGCAAGCGGTTCCCAAAAAAGGGGATCGGTCTGACCCGGCAAATTATCGACCAATAGCTATCACCTCAGTACTTTGTAAGGTGATGGAACGGATTTTAAACAACCAACTGATCCAATACCTAGAAGATCACTGTCTCATTAATGATCGTCAGTACGGGTTTCGACCAAAACGGTCCACAGGTGATCTTCTAGCGTACGTAACACACCTCTGGGGTGAAGCTATCGACAAGCATGGAGAATCGTTGGCTGTCAGCCTCGATATCTCCAAGGCTTTCGACAGGGTCTGGCACAGAAGTCTTCTCTCCAAGCTGCCGGCATATGGTCTGCCTGCTCAGCTATGCACCTGGATTGCCAGCTTCTTACACAAGCGTAGCCTTCGTGTTTTAGTTGATGGTTGCGCTTCACAATTCTATGTAGTGAATGCTGGGGTCCCCCAGGGATCTGTGCTATCTCCCACACTCTTTCTTCTGCATGATCAATGATATGCTCTCTCTTGGGAACATACATTGCTATGCAGACGATAGTACAGTGCATGGTGGATACCACGGACGCGCAGTGGCTGGGCGGGCGGAAACTGAGGAGAGGCGGGAGAATCTTGTCATTGAACTCGATAGGACGTTAGAGCTCATTGCCAAATGGGGTTCTGATAATCTTGTTGAGTTTAATGCCAAGAAAACACAGGTATGCGCTCTCACAGCGAAAAAGTCACCATTTTATCCTCATCCCTCCCTCTGTGGCATACCGCTGATGATACAAAGCAAAATCGCCATGCTGGGGATAGACGTTCGCTGCGACCTTAGTCCAAGGGCATATAATTACATCGAGGCTATTATAAAAACAGCTTCACGTAAACTCGAAGTTCTGAACAAGGTGCGGCGTTTTTTCACGCCACAACAACTGTGCCTGTTATACAAAACACAGGTACGATCTTGCTTTGAATATTGCTCACACCTTTGGGATGGCTCCGCTAAGTACCTACTGGAGACCTTGGACCGGTTGCAGCGACGTGCAGTACGCATTATTGGCGACGTAAAGGTCACAAACACCCTTGAACCTTTACAATTGCGTCGCGAGATAGCAGCACTGAGCGCTTTCTATCGACTGTATCACGGCGAGTGCTCTGAGGAATTATTCTCTCTAATTCCTGCTTCCCCCTTCCTTCTTAAGTCCACGCGAGCTGGTTCTCGATGTCACCGCCTAACTGTGACATCAATTCCATCGCGCACAAAGAAATTTGGCAACTCCTTTCTTTGTCGCACTACCAAAAAATGGAATTCCTTACCAGCTCACGTGTTCCCCTCCTCTTACAACCCGGGTTCCTTCAAACGAGGCGTGAAGAGGCATCTTGCGGGCCGGCAAGGCGAAGGCGGCTAGTGCAGAACGTTTTTCCCGACTGTACTGGCCGTCGTCGCGTTTGGACTCTACTACCACTTACCATCAGGTGGACTAGAGTCATTTGCCATCCCGGACATATATATATAAAAAAAAAGTTAGGATTACAGTGTTAATGTACCAGGAGATCATAAACAGTGTGTCGGTCTCATCGAACGATTAGATTAAAAGAGTCAATTAGTTCCAGTTAGGATTACAGTGTTAATGTACCAGAAGATCATAAACAGTGAGTCGGTCTCACCGAACGATTAGATTAAAAGATCATAAACAGTAAGTCGGTCTCACCGAACGATTTGATTAAAAGAGTCAATTAGTTTCAGTTAGGATTACAGTGTTAATGTACCAGGAGATCATAAGCAGTGAGTCGGTCTCACCGAACGATTAGTTTAAAAGAGTCAATTAGTTTCAGTTAGGATTACAGTGTTAATGTACCAGGAGATCATAAACAGTGAGACGGTGTCACCGAACGATTTGATTAAAAGAGTTAATTTTGACGAGACGTTTGGCGCGGTTGGTAGATACTTGCCTTTTCACGCCGAAGGCTGAGGGTTCGATTCCCACCCAGGCCAGACATTTGTGTGCATGAACATGTCTGTTTGTCCTGATCAATCAATCAATCAACAGCCAATCGTTGTCCACTGCTGAACATAGGCCTCTCCCAAGGTGCGCCAAAGCTCCCTGTCCTCCGCCTTCCGCATCCAGTTGGTGCCCGCCACCTTCTTAAGGTCGTCGGTCCACCTGGCTGGAGGGCGCCCTACGCTGCGCTTGCCGATTCGCGGTCTCCACTCTAGGACTCGTCTGCTCCAACGGCCATCGGTCCTACGACATACGTGACCAGCCCACTGCCACTTCAGCCTGCTAATTTTGCAAGCTATGTCGGTGACTCCGGTTCTTTTCCGGATAATCTCATTTCTGATCTTATCCTTCAAAGATACTCCGAGCATAGCTCGCTCCATAGCACGCTGAGCGACTTTGAATTTGTGGACAAGTCCCGCAGTTAGTGTCCACGTTTCGGCACCGTATGTCATGGCAGGTAAGACGCATTGGTTGAAGACTTTCGTCTTCAAACATTGCGGTATAGACGACTTGAGGACTTGACGAAGGTTGCCAAATGCTGCCCATCCCAAGCGAATTCTTCGATCGGCTTCCTTCTCGAAGTTGTTCCTACCGACTTGTATTATCTGTCCTAGGTAGGTATATTCACTAACAACTTCGAGAGGTTTCCCCTCGACGTATATCGGTCCCGGCACGACATGCCTATTGAACATGACCTTGGTCTTGTCCAAGTTTATACCGAGACCGACACACCGGGAAGACTCGCCTAGGCTACGCAGCATTTCGGTGAGTTGTTCCAGCGACTCTGCTATGATGACGATATCGTCGGCAAATCGAAGGTGTGAGATGTACTCGCCGTTTACATTGACTCCATACCTAGTCCAATCCAGCGTTTTGAAAACGTCTTCCAACGCGTTGGTGAACAGTTTCGGGGATATTACATCCCCCTGTCTCACCCCTCTGCGCAATTGGATCGCCTTCGTCTTACAGTCCTGGATGTGGACAGTCATTGTAGCGGCGTTGTACAGACATCTCAGTACCTCGATATATCTCCAATCGATATGACATCTCTGCAATGAGTCGAGCACTGCCCAGGTTTCGATGGAGTCGAAGGCTTTCTCGTAGTCCACAAATGCCATACACAGCGGCTGATTGTACTCTTCGGTCTTCTGCACAATCTGCCGAACAGTATGGATGTGGTCCACGGTGCTGTAGCCTGATCAAAAGCCGGCTTGCTCTGGGGGCTGGAACTCGTCAAGTCGTCTGGCGAGACGGTTCGTGACGACTCTTGAGAACAGCTTATACACGTGACTCAGGAGGGAGATTGGTCTGTAGTTTTTCAAGAGGGTTTTATCACCTTTCTTGAAAAACAGTACCACCTCACTCCCGCTCCACGTTTCCGGGGTCTTGCCATGTTGGATGACGGAATTAAAGAGGCTTGCTAGCTCTTTCAGGACCGGAGTCCCGCCTGCCTTAAGCAACTCTGTTGTGATTCCGTCATCTCCCGGAGCTTTGTTGTTTTTAAGCTGTTCTAGAGCCGCCCTAATCTCTCCTTGGTCAACGACCGGGAGCTCCTCGGAGTAATGGCGCATAAGAGGGGCGCGCTGGTCATCAATACTGATTCCCATGGGTTTATCCGATCTTGAAGAGAACAACTGCCCATAAAACCTCTCTACTTCTCCGATAATCTCAGGCCTAGAGGTAACGACCCCACCATTTTCAGTTTTAAGTTTTGTCAGACGCGGCCTCCCAAACTTGCGAGCGAACACTTTCGATCCCCGATTTTGCTCAATCGCAGCCTTGATGGCACGGGTATTGGAGCGTCGGAGATCGCGTCGCGTCAGCGTTTTTATTATTACGAATTAGTATTACGTGGTTAATGTACCAGGAGAACATAAACAGTAAGACGGTTTCACCGAACGATTAGATTAAAAGAGTCAATTAGTTTCAGTTAAGATTACAGTGTTAATGTATCAGGAGATCATAAACAGTGTGTCGGTCTCACCGAACGAATAGATTAAAAGAGTCAATTAGTTCCAGTTAGGATTACGTTGTTAATGTACCTGGAGAACATAAACAGTGAGACGGTCTCACCGAACGCGGATGGCATTAATCGAAATAAGATCAATGTTAAATATATTCGATTTGGCCCTCAGAACATCCGACACCGACGATTCCGGCGACGAGTGCTACGGGAGTCTACCCCCGGAGCCTCGTTTCGGGAACGTCGAGTACAAACTGCAGCTGGTCTCGCCGTGCGAGCGACGCTTCCAGCACCTGGTGACGCAAGTGAATAATAAATAATATTACATATATAATATTATATATCACTTAGGTAGCTAACTGTGTAGGTATCATCCACTCATCAGATATTCTACCGCAAAATAGCAGTACTTGGTATTGTTGTGTTCCGGTTTGAAGGATGAGTGAGACAGTATAATTACAGGCACAAGGGACATAACGTCTCAGTTCCCAAGGTTGGTGGCGCATTTGCGATGTAAGCGATGGTTAACATTTCTTACAATGCCTATGTCTATGGGCGTTAGTGACCACTTACCATCAGGTGGCCCATATGCTCGTCCGCTTTCCTATTCTATAAGAAAAAAATTATCTTGCTGAATGTCAATCCAGCCAAAATATTATTACAGAAACCGCTGTTAATAACTGACGAGAATATGGCAAGGAACTGCGTTGCGCCGCAAAAGTCGATACTGGACACCATAGACAATGTAGACGAGGAAATCAAAAAGGATGAGGAGTGAATAGCTTCACAAGCCTTTATTTAACCCGAAGTGTTTCTGAGTTAACTCTTATATATGACTTTAAAACGAGTTCCATACTATTGGTAATGGTAATAATATTGTCTATAGCTACGTCAACCACCCTTGCTAGATACTTGCCTTTCACGCCAAAGGTTGTGGGTTCGATTCCCACTCAGGACAGACAATTGTGTGCATTAACACATTTTCCACGTAGGGGACTCGACGGGGCCCGTCGTGGGGGGACTGCTCGCGCGAGGGCGACTCTACCCAGGACCTCTGGAGTCCGGCGAGTTCGCGGAGATATCCGTGCGCACGATATACCGCAACCGCGTCCCGTGCGGCAGCGTGCGCGCGGGACAATCGGCGTCGCTGGGCCTGGGGCGCTTCCCGCCGGGACTGCGGCAGGGCATGGTGCTGCTGGCGCGGCCAGGGGGCTACGCCGCGGGACACGAGCGGCCCACCTTCGGAGGCTGTCCGCCCGGGACTTGCAGAGGACGACGGGTGGGTCGCTAATTCAAACCTTATTACTAAATAAAAACTTACAAGTATTTAAGACAGAATATATATACGCGGCCAGTATTCTAGAATTTTAGATTCATCACTCTCCGGTGAAATGTTGACATGATGATGATGATGATGAGTGAGAGAATGTTCTTACAGAGTAGCCATATTGGTTGTAGCTTTATATTTAAAATTATATTATACAAACGATTTAAAAATGCTTTTTTGAATAACGTTTCTACCGCCAAATAGCAATACTTAGTATTATTGTGTGCTAGTTTGAAAGATGAGTTAGACAGTGTAACTATAGGCACAAGAGACTTAATATCTTAGTTCCCAAGGTTGACGGCGCATTTCGATGTTAGGGGTGGTTAATAGACTGTGACAAAGTCTATGGGAAGTGACGACCACTTACCATAAGGTGGTCATTTGCCAGCGTACCTATACGAAATTAAAAAAGTGATATATTTTTTTATTTTCAAAATTCATTGTTACAGATATCAGAACTAGTCCACTCGTCGCAAGCTTCCGAGAAGAATCGAAAGAACGCAAGGAGACAGAACAAGAATATCCTCCAGGACATCGCCAACGTGAAGACCAGCCTCACGAAGACATCGGACACGAAGTGCACGAACGTGTACGTGTCGGACGACGGGAGCAAGTACAGCGACGCGCACGTGTCGAGCGACACGCAGGACAAGTGCGTGTGTGACGACCTGGTGTTCCTCGAAGACCCAAACGACCCTAGACGCTGTATATACTTTCAGGTGAGCAGAAAACTCTACTCGTTTTTAAAAGATTAGCAAACCTTAGATATGCGATTCCACGCGATTCGCTACCAGCTCTGCTGTATTGTACACCACAAACACTTCTCGATCAATATATCTCTATATATAACACGACACTGTTACACTTAACTACTTATATACACTTTAGTTTTACTTACAAAGTTCCGATAACAACTTCACAGATAACCAAAACGGTAAATTTTTCGCGAATCCATAGTCAATACCACAGAATATTAAGATTTCGACCAAATTTCAAGGTCAAAGTTGCTTATATACTCTACTTGCTATTGGAATCGACTATAGACTTGTATATGTTTGCACAGCACATTGTGTGTGTGTTTTTTTTTATCCGTAACAGCACGTGAATGTCCTACTGCTGGGCTAAAGGCCTCCTCTCCCTTTTTTGAGGAGAAGGTTTGGAGTTTATTCCACCACGCTGCTCCAGTGCGGTTTGGTAAATACACATGTGGCAGAATTTCAGTGAAATTAGACACATGCAGGTTTCCTCACGATGTTTTCCTTCATCGTAAAGTACGAGATGAATTATAATCACAAATTAAGTACATGAAAATTCAGTGGTGCCTGAACCATCTTGGCTGTTTTTTTTATATGCTAGCAATATTAGCACAGACTGTGCAATATAATATGTAATGCGGTCATGAATTAAATTTGATTGAATGTAACAGGCATCCGTGCATGTCCTGAGACATTCCACGGCCATCTACCCAGGGTTCCAGTACTCTGTGCATGTCGGGAACGTGCGTTAGACGGCCATTATCGAGGTAACGAATACATACATCAAACTCACTTTGCGGAATGGAATTAAATAGTTTAATTTTGGTATAATTTGTGGTGTTGCGTAAAATACTTAAGTATGATAATGATATTTAATTTTTATGTTATATTCCTGTTTAGCGGTAGAATATCTGATGAGTGGGTGGTACCTACCCAGGCGGGTTTGCACAATGCCCTTACCACCAGTTACCACACACTCATAATATATTCTGCCGCCAAACAGCAATAGCATTGTTGTTGGTGAGTAAAACAGTGTTACTACAGGCACGAGGGACATAACATCTTAGTTCCCAAGGTTGGTGACGCATTGTTGATGTAAGCGATGATTAATATTTATTGTGGTGTCAATGTCTATGGGCGGTGGTGACCACTTACCATCGGGTTGCTCATCTCATCGCTGACCACGGATATATTTTTCGCTTTAGGGTATAATGTCTCCGAACAACGTGCTGAGGGCGGGTGAGGGGGCCTCCGTGCTTTTCAGGTTCGCACGCTGTCCGGAGTACCTCGTGCGGGGCCGCCGGCTGCTGTTCACGGCGGGGCTGGGGACCAGGTACCGCTCAACGAACCCAACGATAACTTCTAATTACAGTTGAATTGTTGAGCCAATAAAGTATATCGTCAACTCAGTGTTGGTATCCGAGATCGCTAGCTCCACTGACTTTCACATATTTAATTTATAAGTGTTCGGTGAAGGAAATCCATACATCGAAGCAGGTTGTGGAATAAGCTCAAACCTTCTCCTGAGAAGGAGAGGTTTTAGCCCAGCTGTGGGACATTTATAGACTGTTACTGTTTTGAATCATATTGGAATAAGTTTTGTACTTAAGAAGAAATGTCTTGGACCAGCTGACACTTTTATACTATAATAGCAAAACCTGGTAGGCGGCCGGTGATGTGGTACAGCGCCATCTAGCGGCGTTACAACGAACTGGATATTATAAAATCATCCATGAGACATACATCTAAATTTCAACTATAATGGTGATTCAAACGGTCCGAACTCTATTAATCACAAACAGATACACAAACAGCCATTTTTATATATTAACGAAATTGTTTTGTTACAGAGCCATTGGCCGGGTCACGCAAACCTTCCCGTACATACCATGAATTCTATAGAACACGGCTCCATTGTAAAATTCGAGATCTCTCTAGAATATTCTTGATAAATTAAATATATTAATTGTATCTGTAACCAGTTTTCTTGTCGTGTTCACTTCATGATTGCGTGGGGGACGTTTCGCCTTGCGGATTTAATTACAAAAAACGACAAACGATGATGGTATTTTTATGTTACATAAAAACAGTGTTGCCAACCTCTTAGAAGCATCCTCCCCTAGCACCATCTCGTAAGTCCCCCGTTTCCTCCTGACGGATGAATTAAAACAAATACAAAATACATTTATAATATGATGTTAAAAAAAAGCAAATCAAGTACTGCAAGTAGCATTAGTAAACTTGAAATATACTCAACTAAATGAAGCTGAAGAGTTAATGCCCGGAGAGAATTTCTTTAAAAAAATGTTCCTCCTAAAAATGTCTGACCTGAAAATATCCTATTTGATTTCATCTGACATAGCCCTATTTAGGGGGAAAACCCCCAAGTCGGCAACACTGTATAAAAAAAATGCGGACCATCCATATAAACTTTCATATATTTAACACTAGCGGACAAATTTTTAATAAACCATCATATGTGATCGAGCAAATTTTCACTCATAACTCATTTTTATTCAGTCAGTTAATTAATCAGTGTCAGAGTTTTTAGTACGTATATAACATACATGCAAAACGTCTATGCTTATGTATAAATAATATTGCAATATATAAAGGCTTATATATATATATATATATATATATATATATATATATATATATATATATATATATATATATATATATGAAAATATAATATGGAACTAATGGCTTCTTATGTATGTACACACATACATCCAATTTCTAGTTAATATTAAATAATTATATGACTAGATTTATGGAATAACGTACATACACAATGGATATTACATCTTGGTTCCCAATGTTGGTGGCACATTGACAATATAAATGATGGTTAATATTTCTTAAAACGCCAATGACGCGGTGGAGAATTACCACCAAAATTACATTAGCCTTCCTATTCGAAATTAAAAAAGAAAAACAGAAATCGCAACAGTAAAAGGTTATAAGTCTTTATATTTGAAAATATGTACGTTCAATAACATTAAATTCTTAGTTATACCATGTTTGCCTATCTACCCTTCCGTGACGCCACGGTGACAGGACTATGATAATCTTATCGTATGTTAAATTGTTACAATAATAACTTATTTAGAAGTTAGTTGACTTAAAATTTCAAATAAACTGAGATTTAAATTAAATATTCTTATTTAAAATCAAAATAGCACTATGTACGTGTTAATATTGTATTTAATACACCTTTTACAATTAGTTGAAATGTATATTTAGTATATTCCAATCGTAGGAGTAAATATAAACTAACTTTATATTTCCATATCCCGTGATATTCGCTAACAGTTCAGCTTAACTACTTTCCCGAATAAAACGCAATTTTTTCGCAAAAATCACAGATAATTCAAAATCTCGACCAATGATATCGCGCCAATTCAATGTCGGTTGTTAATTTGCCTTTGTCTACTCTTGTGGCTTTAATACACTAGTTATTTTCTATTTAAATGAAATAACATATTTATATGCATACATATATAACGTAACATTTTTAAAATGATAATCACGCCCCAAGGAACAAATCTTTAGGTTTGTATTTTTTTTTTTTTTTGTTAATGGTAGCTCTTACAATGCCGATGTTACTTTTGCATTAAGCCGCGCTGATATGTAAGACTCCAATAACAATTGATTATAAATTTAAAACAATAATGTTGTACGGTAAAATAATTTTTGTATTTATTTAAAAAAAAAAAACATGCTTGGCATTTTAAAAACACAAACGTCATGACGCCATTTTGAATTACAATTTTGGCGCCATTAATATAATAACTACCTCAAGAGGTAAACCAAAATTAGCTTTCATATTGTTAGTATTTAAACTTTGTACATTAAATGATATATCCAGTTCCTGTTTATAAATTGCAATTTTAAGTTAATGATACATATTTATATAACATTACGATATCTAACTATCAATGATCGGATTATTTAATGCCGATTTTACTTTAGACGATATGACATTGACTTTTTATGATTTGTATTAATTAATATTTTTATAGCTATCTGTGGCATCGATATTAATTAAACTACAATAATATTAAACATAATTTAATAAAAGCAATTAATGGTTGAATAAGATTTTTTTAAACAAAGATAATTAGTATCATTAACGTTTTTGGTCTAAGAAAACGTGTCGCGTTAAAAGTTATTTTTTTAAATAAAAAAACATATTCAAACCTTTACTAACCTGATTATTATATTACACATAACAAATTTAAAAAAATTGCAGCATAAAATAATGTTAATTATATATAAATTAAAAAATAAACATCCAGGTATTTAGGTATAAGTTGTAATAACTCGGTCATATTTTTTTGAGAACTTCAGGCATTATAAGCACGAACTATTCCCGTCAATCATATTCTGATCAGTTATAAATATAAATGAAATTTCGTCTATTACCTAACTTATGCAATACTAAATTTGAATATGTACCAAACCAAAATTATATATTACTATTTTGGTAATTTTTTACAAAATTCAAGCGATTCATCACTGCTTGAAAATTATATTATATTCTTATTAGGCGCCATTTTGAATATATAAGGAATGGCCTGTGCTTAAGACTCTGCGGCAACATGAATGGAAAAAAATACCGCTAAGCTAAATAACAATAATTATTAAAAGAATAGCAGACCTAACATCAGAAATAGCATTTGTGTGATAACCATCCTCAAGAATATTAAAAAATGCTCTGTTATGTCATATTCTGTTATTTTGAAAAGACCCCATTTTCAAATTCGTATTGTGTTATTTAAATTTATTAAAATATTAAATATTTTTAAACATAATCATGACACCATTTTAAATTTCAATTTTGGCGCGATTCATATTATTGTATTGTTGTATACATATCTTTTGTCGAAGTATTTAAATTTTGTACGTTAAATCTAAATGATTTTTCTAGTTCCTGTAAGCTGATATAACTTGCTATTTTAAGTTAAATGTACGTATTTATGTAACGGCAAAACGTAAGACATTTTTAAGTGACGCCATTTTGAAATTCAGAAATATTTATGGGAACAAAATTAATTAAATAATTTGCTGTTTCGTTTTTCATCTGTAAAAACAATTGTAAGTAAATATTTTAATTTATAATTTGTATGAACTAAAAATACCTAAAAAGTAATCCTACTAAAAAAATGTATATTTATAAGTGTATTTTTTACATTTACTCTATATTTATCATCAAATTTGTATTTTATATATATTCCACTAAGATTCATTTTAACTTTTATCTTCTTCTTAACGACTTTAAAATTTTCTTACATATCTTATTGTTTATACAATAATAGTCCTTATTGCATAAATTTTAAGTGCGTATTTTATTAGATCTCTTTGCCTCAAAGTATCAATTAATCCGAATTAATTTAATTTGATAAAGTAATGGTAAGCGATGAAATGATGGTGTTAAATAATTAATTGTGTATTATCTGTGGCAGTTCGCTTAGATTATTAATTTTAAACGTGTGTTTCTTTAATTTTTTAATTTTGTTAGAGTAAACGGCCAGTTTTAATAAAAGTTAGCTTCGTGTCATCGATTTATGAAAATTTTAGGGTGTTATTAGACTAAATTAATCTTTTTATTTAATTATGCTTTAAATAAAACGTGTGATTGTGACTTAAAAAATAAAACAATGTTTTTTACTGACTTAGAAAATGTTATATATTAGCAAAGATTAAAAAAAAATTTAAATCAGTCATTCAATATTAAAAAAAAATTAAAACATTTTTTAGCACATCATTAGACTATAATAAAAATAATTAAAGTATGTTGGATTTTTTATTTAAAATCTTTATAATTTAAGCTACACTTTGTAAAAAATAAATTGGCAATTATTGTGTCACCCCGCGTTCATAAGAAAGTTTCACGACAATGCGCGCTTGCTGAGTTGGTAATAATTAATCAAGTAGACTTATAAGTACATTCGAATTATTTCACAAAGGTTTAAAGCTACTAGTTGTGGATATATGCAGATTCTACCAAGAAGAACTGAACCGAAGAAAGAAACTCAATAGTAAATCTTGTAGCGTTAATCGAATTCCATCATTAGTGGTTTTCCATGACTCATTTAGTCATTTTTTTGTTTATTTCCATAATTTATGTTTGTTTATCCTTATCCAGATCCTAGGTCATCTTTTATTTAAATTTTATTATGAATTAACAAACACACTAGGTTCACATAAACAATATTAATATCAAAATACTTTATTCAACATTGAAGCATTACACTTGCTTATTGATAGTCAAACTAGAAACTTCCACCGGTTAAAAGTAACACCCAGCCCTGTGTCGAACCAGTGAAAGAAACTCAGACTATTAGTCTATAAAGTAAATAGTATTCTTTTTGTAATAAGCAACAAATATATTTTTATCAAGGCAGAATGTTTTGTACACAACTAGCATAGATACTGGTAAAAAAATCAAATTAAGAAATAAATTCGAATGAAGTCTCTGGATCATTTCTTCTTCTTCTTCGAGTGCCACTCCGACTAGCGAAGGTTGGCAGTCAGCTTTAAATACTCCTTCTTGTTCTTCGCGAGGCGAAAGATGTTGCACAGCCAAGACTTTTTTCTGCGCCCAACAGCTCTCCTTCCGGCAACTTTTCCCATCATAATCTGTTGCATAAGTTCATATCTTTCATGCTTAAGCACGTGTCCGATATATGCAACTTTTCTCTTCTTGACAGTCTCCAAAAGTCGCCGTTTTTGGTTGACGCGTCGCAGAACTTCCACGTTCGAGACCTTTTGAGTCCAACTAATGGCCAACATACTCTATAAGCCCACACCTCGAAAGCTTCTATACGTTTTTTGAGATCTTCTTTAATTGTTCACGCCTCGCATCCGTAAAGAAGTATAGGCCAGATGTAACAATGTAGGAGTCGTATGCGCACAGGGATCTTAAGTCTGCGATTGCAGAGTACTTTTTTCAACGTGCAGAAGGCACTTCGAGCCATTTCGATGCGAGTCTTTATCTCCTGTTCACAGCTCCAGGTGTCATTAAGCCATGTCCCCAGATATTTGTACTTGCGCACCCTCTCAATTTTTTGGCCTGCTACAATGATAGCAATGTCATCGAAGCTATGTTTAGATAACACCATGATCTTCGTTTTTGATAGGTTCATCCTCAGACCAGCGTTTTCACTGCACTCATTAACACGGCTCATAATTATTTGCAGCTCTTCAGGAGATGATGCTATTAGGACTGTATCGTCAGCGTATCTGATGTTGTTAATATACCGGCCATTTATTTTGACTCCACATTCTTGGCCTTCAATTGCTTCTGCTATTATTTGTTCCGAGTACAAATTAAATAGCGTGGGTGATAATATACAGCCCTGTCGGACTCCTCTCTTTATTTCTACCTCATCAGTCTCCTCATTGTCAACTCGTACAGTAGCCTTCTGGTTCCAATACAGATTCTGGATAATACGTACATCTTTGTCATCTAAGCCGATATCATGTAATATTGCAATTAGACGGTCATGCAGTACTCTGTCAAAGGCTTTTTCGTAATCGATGAAACAAAGGAAAACGTCTTGTTGCATGTCTCTGCATTTTTGTACTCTCTCGTGCCCACTCCTATTCGAAAACCAAACTGACTATCTGCGAGATGTTCGTCGCATTTAGCTCTTATTCGCTCGTGGATGATATTCAGAAATAGTTTCAATACTTGGCTCATAAGGCTAATCGTTCGAAACTCTTCGCACCTTCTTGCGTTGGTCTTCTTAGGAAGCGTAATAAAAGTTGAGGTTAGCCAGTCTTTGGGTAAGTGGCCAGAGTCGTATACCAAGTTAAAGAATTTAACCAGGAAGTTAATATTTTCGTCTTCAATAAGTTTGAGTATCTCTATGGGAACATTATCCGGTCCAGTTGATTTTCCCGTTTTAGCTTTTTTAAGAGCGTTTGTGACTTCATTTTTCAGGATAGGATATCCCTCATTTGGATCACAATTTACCGCTATGCTTCGGAAATCGTCGGTATATTGATGAAATATATTGTTCCCATAGGTGTTTTTTTCCTGATATATCTAATATGGGAATATTATTTTCATCCGTAAGTTGGTGAGTCGTTATTTTGTGTCCTACCAAAGATTTTATTTCCTTATGCAGGTTAAATGCATCATGTTTAGCATAAAGGTCCTCCACAAAATCACACTTGCACTGATACCAAGCATCTCTAGCATAACGAACTTCACGCCGAATTTTCTTATCAATCTCAGTATACTTGCTATTGTCGGAATTCTTGTAGATTCTCCTTTCTTCGATAAGATCATATATTTTTTCTGTCATCCCACTCTGCTTAGGAATCCAATCTCTTTTCAAGTGTGTCTTATTGATGTTTAATATTTTGTTCTTCATTGAACACCACTCTTCCTCCACCGTACGCATTATCCCAGGTTTCTCATCTGCTGCCCACTCGTTTATTTCTTTCGCCACTTTATCTTGGATGTTAAGTTCTTTAAGTTTCCTCACGTCTATTGCGTGGTACTGTGTTCTCTTCTTTAGTTGTTTGAGTCTACATGATATTAACATGGTTCGGTTTGATTTTGGTACTAAGTTAACAGGTGCATTAATGTATTTTGTGTTTATGATTACTCCCACTCCCTACTTGTTGGAGCTATCCTCGGAACCAGAGTAATACATGGTGTAATTATTATCTATTTGGTGTTTACTGTATCAGATTATATAGACTTTAGATAAAACAGTTCAGTGCCTTCTTCTCCTTTGTTAAAGGATTCTTTTTTTTGAGCTTTAGTGTTATTCATAAAAAAAAATTAAAGAGTAGAAAAAATTACGGTCGAAATATGCAAATTCATATATGTCTACAGAACTTGTACCTGTGTAAGTATGTTTATAGATGTAGTAAGGGCTAGCTAATGTCGATAATATTAGTATATATGTTATTTTAAAGTTGCCGTCATGATTTTTCTTTAATACAATGATTATAAGAAAAAACTATGACAGATTTTTTTTTTGACGTCAAAGAAAATGACACCCTGAATTCGAGCATTTTACAAGATACAAAAAAAGACAAGTATCTACTGCTGCTTTAAGCTTTAAGGTCTTATATCCCTCTATGAAGGTTAGGAGCTGTCTCAGGTTACTGCATTACCCTCGTGGTTAGAAGCGCGTTATTATATAGATTACTAACTCCGTAATATTTTAAGGGCTTAAATAAAATGTTTTTACGGAAGGGCAGACAAAAAAGAATTACTTATTTTTGAGTCAGAAATCTTCGCAGTTTTACACAGAACACCACACCAAAACTCATACACATTCGAATGATTAGTTCAAGAACGTTTACATAACGACAAACATACTTACAAACATTCCTTTTCATTTATTAATATGCTTAATGTTATTATGTATATTAGTAGTTTTATTCAAAACATAGAGCCGACATGGCCCAGTGGTAACAACGCGTGAATCTTAACCGATGATAGTGGGTTCAAAGCCGGCCAAGCACCACTGAATTTTCATGTGCTTAATTTGTGATTATAATTCATCTCTTGCTTTACGGTGAAGGAAAACATCGTGAGGAAATCTGCATGTGTCTGATTACACTGAAATTCTGCCACATGTGTATTCCACCAACCGGCATCGGAGCAGCGTTGTGGAATAAGCTGCAAACCTTCTCCTCAAAAAGAGGAGAGGAGGACTTTAGCCCAGCAGTGGGACATTCACAGGCTGTTACGGATTCAAAGCATGCTAATTTTATTTTTATCGTGTCAGTGAACTCTATTTAAATTTATTTATAATAAGAAAATTCACGATTGTCACGTTAAGAGTCTAAATTTAAAGAGGGTGACACTGCGAAGTACATCTATTTATATAATAATAGTTTTCGCCCGCAGCTTGACCCATGTTTGAGGGACTGAGACAGATGTATGTCCTTTGTCCTTTTCTGTTACAATGTCAACATTTTTTCGGTCCTGATAATCGGTCGAGAAGTTAAAACGTAAAAGCGTAACAAAGAAACAAACACACTTTCACATTCGTAATATTAGTAAGGATTCTTTTGACCCTGTTGGTCTAGAAGCGATATATAAGGCCGCTGATCTCGAGGTCCTCAGTTCAATCCCCGGGTGGGGCTGATAGAAATTTATTGGGTTATTCTTTTGAAAATTCTCAATAGCAGCTCGGAGTTTGGATGTTAGATGTGTGTTCATACCCGTGCCTCGGAAAGCACGAAAAGCCGTTGGTCAAGCGCTTGGACTCCCTTCGGTTGTTGTTGTATTGTTGAAACGTAAGCAATGAAGTTCTGAACAAAAATATCATCTATACTTAATATTATAAATGCGAAAGTAACTGTATGTCTGTTACGCTTTCACGGCTTAACCACCCCCCTATAACACGCGTGCGAAACTGCGAGTGTTAACTAGTATTCTAAAAGCAAAACAAAAATAAGCTTAATAAACATAACTAAATCTAAAAGTATAAGTAAGACATTCTAAAATAATTGTCTAACCATAAATCAATAAAATAACAAATAAAAAGCAAAAATCCACGCGAGTCTTGGTTCCAAAATGTCTTATACCATTCTAATCGCGCGCGGATTATACATATTTCTTCCATTTGTTTAATATTTAAATTTCATTATTGACGGGCCGGTTGGCGTGGTTGGTAGACACTTACCTTTCACGCCGAAGGTTGTTGGTTCGATTCCCACCAGGACAGATATTCGTGTGCATGAACATGTCTGTTTGTCCCTAGTCTGGGTAAAAGAAAAGTAGTATATGTAGTATATCAGTTGTCTGATTTCCGTAGTACGAGCTCTGCTTAGTTTGGGATCAGATGGCCGTGTGGGAATAATGTCCCAGGATATTATTATTATTCGAACAATAATGGGTAATCTAATTTTTCAGACAAAAATGGACTCGTTCTTCAGCCTCTTCGATCCGTCAGATGGCAATACGAACAGACAGAATAATAAGAAAAAACATAAAAACGATCAAGAGAACGGCAGGAAGAACCCAGACGCACCCAAGGGTATGTACAAACCTTTGTATATATGTAATAAGTTTATTTATTGAAATAAAAACTAAAGTCGTTGCTCTGTTAAGCGAAATTAATTCTTTTTTATATCATATCACAAATTACTTCTGCAAACAAAGTATGAGTACAAATTATAATTATTTACTAACCCGTAAAAAGAAACAACATTAAAAGCTATTGCTTCAAATATTTTTTTACAATCTGAATTGTTTCTTTTTTTAAAAAACGTCGTTAACTTTTTATTATATTAAGCCAGTGTGAATTTCTCTAATTATAGAATGACACATGACATAATGCAAAGTGTTGCCACAATAGATAATACTTGGACGTATTAAGTCGAAGTTAATGCACGTGCAATTTAAATTTAATGAAGCGCCCAAAGAGCTTCATTTACATATATATAACATACTGGAATATAAACGCACAGCCCAAACTACTGCGACATGAAAATTTGCATACGGGTTCCTTTTACGCAATAGGTTAGCACTTAGGAAGGATTTTTGAAAATTTAACGCTGCAGAAGGAACTCGGGCAGGAAGAACAGAAGGAAGAAGAACAAAGTATCGCCAGCGAAGGACGTCCTAACAACAGCATGGCAGAGTTCATCACAAGAAGTACCGGAACCGTTGAATAATCAATCGTCGATACCAAAGGTCTGTGACGAGAAAATCGGAAAGAACGTCAACGATTTGAAATCGGAAGACGATTTTAAGAAGACGAAGAGGAAACCGACCAATGATGATGAGGATGCAACGAGAAGTGGGACAAAGTTTGCCGATAGAGTGTACAATGTCATCGATAAGTTGGAGAAGGTCAGGATAAAGGACGATATGTATTTAGCTGGTGATTTCAATTCCGAGGACTTGGAGAGTGACGTCTTCTACAGCTCTGATGATATGGAAGACTTCTGCGATGATACGTAAGTGATGTTTTTTGTTAATTAAAAAAAAGTATTATAATTTATGTGTTGTAAAGTAGTAAAGTAAAGTAACAGCCTGTGTATGTCCCACTGCTGGGCTAAGATCTCCTCTCCCTTTTTGAAGAGAAGGTATGGAGCTTGTTCCACCACGCTGCTCCAATGCGGGTTGGTGGAATACACATGTGGCAAAATTTCAGTGAAATTAGACACATGCAGGTTTCCTCACGATGTTTTCCTTCACCGTAAAGCACGAGATGAATTATAATGACAAATTAAGTACATGAAAATTCAGTGGTGCTTGCCCGGGCTTGAACTCACGATCATCGTTCAAGATTCATGCGTTCTTACCACTAGACCATCTCATCTCTTATGTGTTGTAATTTTGGGTAATTATACGTTTTTTCTTAAGGCTTTGCTTGCTTTCCACGGTATGGAAGAGCAAGAAACAATAACATATCTATTCGCTTCACCCGGTATTTCAATCAAGGCTTTATATTAAAGCTCATTAACTAAGATCTAGATTAAAAGAGTCAATTAGTTTCAGAGATGTAGAATTAGGATTACAGTGTTAATGTACCAGGAGATCATAAACAGTGAGTCGGTCTCACCGAACGATTACATTAAAAGAGTCAATTCGTTTCAGTTAGGTTTACAGTGTTAATGTACCAGGAGATCATAAACAGTGAGTCGGTCTCACCGAACGATTAGATTAAAAGAGTCAATTAGTTTCAGTTAGGATTACAGTGTTAATGTACCAGGAGATCATAAACAGTGAGTCGGTCTCACCGAACGATTAGATTAAAAGAGTCAATAAGTTTCAGTTAGGATTACAGTGTTAATGTACCAGGAGATCATAAACAGTGAGTCGGTCTCACCGAACGATTAGATTAAAAGAGTCAATTAGTTTCAGTTAGGATTACAGTGTTAATGTACCAGGAGATCATAAACAGTGAGACGGTCTCACCGAACGATTAGATTAAAAGAGTCAATTAGTTTCAGTTAGGATTACAGTGTTAATGTAGCAGGAGATCATAAACAGTGAGTCGGTCTCACCGAACGATTAGATTAAAAGAGTCAATTAGTTTCAGTTAGGATTACAGTGTTAATGTAGCAGGAGATCATAAACAGTGAGACGGTTTCACCGAACGATTAGATTAAAAGAGTCAATTAGTTTCAGTTAGGATTACGGTGTTAATGTACCAGGAGATCATAAACAGTGAGACGGTCTCACCGAACGATTAGATTAAAAAAGCCTGACAACTTATATACTACTGTAGGGGCTATTGCTGCCCTAACTATTTCGGAGGTTTCTTGAGTATCGTAATAAACTTGTTGATGCTTCAGGTGGAATGATTTATTTGAAATTTACACAGATATATATACAAAAATGACAATTATTAATAACCAATAAACAATATTTACAGAAATTCGTCTCCAATAAAAAGTTTCACATTATAACCAATGAAATTGGTTATAATGTGGCGTTGTGTAGCACTCATTGCTTTTGAGAAGTATGCGAGCGGTTTCCATTCGTTGTTTACTTTCTGTTGTAGTATGGTGCCGAGACTGTGATCTGAAGCGTCAGTCATGATGCTGAGTTGTGTACCGGGTAGCGGATGAGTCAAAGTTGTAGCTTTTAAAATGCTTTGACGGCAATTTTCAAAGGCTATGTCGGCTTCCGGTGTCCACTCGATCGGGGTTTTGTCGTTTTTCTTACGGTTGTGCAAATATTTGTTGAGTTCGTGTTGAAGTTCGGCTTGATGTGGTAGGCAGTCTCGATAGAAATTCAACATGCCTAGGAAGCGACGTAACTCGACGATGGTTTTCGGTTTCGGATATTTTGAAATGGCTTCGATGCGATCTTCAGTCGGTTTGATTCCGTCCGCTGAGACTTCGTAACCGAGAAAATTAATTTTGCTTTTTCCGAATTCGCATTTTTCTATTTTCAGTGTGACGCCAAATTTTTCTAATCGCTGTAATACTTGATGTAATAATTCAATGTGTTTTTCTTCGTTTTCGGAATATAATAAGATGTCATCGACGAAACAGAAGCAGTTTTCGACGCCTCGGAGTACTTCGTGCATAAATCGCTGGAATGTCTGGCTCGCGTTACGTAGTCCAAAGGTCATGCAGTTGAATTCAAACAAACCGAATGGAGTTATAATCGCGGTTTTCTGTGCGTCTTCCTCAGCAATTGGTATCCAGTAGTAAGCCATTTTTAAGTCGATCTTAGAGAATATTGTCTTGTTATGAAGTTGATATGTGAAGTCTTGTATGCAAGGTATCGGATAGCGGTCGGGTAGTGTGATCGCATTTAGACGTCTGTAGTCACCGCAAACTCGTAAGCCGCCGTCCTTCTTCTTCACAACGTGTAGCGGGCTCGCCCAGGGACTGTTTGACGGTTTGCAGATGCCCATTTCCAGCATATTCTCGAACTCAGTCTTTGCAGCTTTATACTTATCCGGTGGAAGCGGACGCGGACGGGCGTAGAGTGGCGGGCCAGTTGTCTCGATATGGTGGACGACGTTATGCTTCGAAGGTTGTTTGAGTGACATGGGTCGAAGTACATCTGGATATTGCTTCAGTACGTGGTAATAGGCTTGGTTTGTGCCGATTACGTGTACCTTTTCTGTTTCTGTTTCAGCGCCTGTAGAAATTTCAATAGCATCGACGGAAAGTTCGGTGACTTTATCTATTAGTTTCTTCTTATGCAGGTCTACTAATAGTTTGAAGTGTCGTAGAAAGTCAGCTCCCAAGATCGATGTTTTGACGTCAGCGATGATGAATGTCCAAAGAAAGTTTCGTCGTAAACCAAAATCCAATCTTAACGTTTTTTCGCCATACGTCTTGATAGGTGTGTTGTTTGCGGCAAATAATCTGCAGGCGTTTTCGATTTTTGTATTGCTTCTATAATTTGATGCTGATAATACGGATATATCGGCGCCGGTATCCACGAGGAAACGTTCTCGAGTGTTGCGATCGTAGATACATAGGCGGTTGCTGGCAGTAGGGACATCGAGGTCCGCCGTAGTCGATGTCGGAGCTAGTTTAAAGCTTTGTTTCTTCAGCAACACGGCGACTCGCAACGCTTCGCTTTATCGCCGAATCGGTAATGGTATTTACATTCCCACGTGGCATCGCCGGGCTTCACAGATGATTTGTTTCTTGTTGAGTTTGAATTGGATCGTGGCCTTGACTGGGAGCCGCCGGCCGCCGGCCGCGTATTTCGTTGATTTCTAGCGACAATTTTTCTAGCTGCTTCGATAACATTGCTATTTGTGTTGATACGGCGTCGTTCGTAGTTGTTGTTGCGGTCGATACAGCGGCGATCATCGCGAGCTCGGAGTATTCCGCCATCTTGTCGGCCATGGCGGCGAGTGTGTCGAGTGATGACTCGGTATTTACGGATAGAACAACGCGTATCTGAGTAGGTAAATGGTTAAGCCACTCGATACGGAGCCCTGCGTTCGTAATCATACCGGCGCTTAGTTCTCGCATCTTGCGAAGTAATTGAGAGAGTTTCTGGTCACCCAGCTGTAGACCGCTGACGAGCTTCTGGAAGTTCTTTACGTCTGATTTTTCATATACGGCGAGTAGTCGGTTCTTCAATGTGATGTATTTATCAGTAGCCGGCGTGTCGTATAGAATGTCGGTGACGTGTTGCAGGTCCGTGGCTTGCAGCTGTTGCAGGACGTAACGGAACTTCTGATCATCGGACGTCTTCAAGGGGTCGACGACAGCTTCAAATTGTATGAACCAGGCTCGTGGAAGGTCCCTCCAGAATGGTAGTATCCGTGACTGTACGGAGATGGCTGCCAGGTCTACCTCGGCCAGAGGTTTGGGGTCTTGAGCAGCAGTATCTTGATCCATTTTCTCAACGTCGGTAGGTCACCACTGTAGGGGCTCTTGCTTCCCTAACTATTTCGGAGGTTTCTTGAGTATCGTAATAAACTTGTTTATGCTTCAGGTGGAATGATTTATTTGAAATTTACACAGATATATATACAAAAATGACAATTATTAATAACCAATAAACAATATTTACAGAAATTCGTCTCCAATAAAAAGTTTCACATTATAACCAACGAAATTGGATTATAATGTGAGTTACAATTTAATTACCGGTTTACCAATCGGAAGGGCTATAACAAGAATAAAATTCTTTAAGAAAATTATGTACAAATAAAAACATTGGCTTTTCTACCAATAGCGAGTGAGTATGTAAGAACAATAATTATTTCTTACGAATTGTATGAGAGGTGAGGGGCGCACCGTCGCCGCGGGGGGCACCATATAAATACGCGCCTATCTGTGTCCATACAAAACTCGGCGTATGTGCTCCTACGTTTTAGTAACCGCGCGCCTTCGGCTCGCGGCGGTCATATGCTTGATGTTTTGTATGGACGCTGCGTGTGGTAGGTAATGTAGGCCCCACACTACATATACTACTTTTCTTTTGTAAATACATACTTATACAGAAAATTACACTCAGACTCAGGACAAACAGACATGTTCATGCACACAAATGTCTGTCCTGGGTGGGAATCGAAACCACAACCTTCGGCGTGAAAAGGCAAGTATCTACCAACCGCGCCAAACGTCTAGTCAAAATTAAATCTTTTAATATAATCGTTCGGTAAGACCGACTCACTGTATATGATCTCCTAGTACATTAACACTGTAATCCTATCTGAAACTAATTGACTCTTTTAATCTAATCGTTCGGTGAGACCGACTCACTGTTTATGATCTCCTGGTACATTAACACTGTAATCATAACTGGAACTAATTGACTTTTTTAATCTAATCGTTCGGTGAGACCGTCTCACTGTTTATGATCTCCTGGTACATTAACACTGTAATCCTAACTGAAACTAATTGACTCTTTTAATCTAATCGTTCGGTGAGACCGACTCACTGTTTATGATCTCCTGGTACATTAACACTGTAATCCTAACTGAAACTAATTGATTCTTTTAATCTAATCGTTCGGTGAGACCGACTCACTGTTTATGATCTCCTGGTACATTAACAATGTAATCCTAACTGGAACTAATTGACTCTTGTAATTTAATCGTTGGGTGAGACCGACTCACTGTTTATGATCTCCTGGTACATTAACACTGTAATCATAACTGGAACTAATTGACTCTTTTAATCTAATCGTTCGGTGAGACCGACACACTGTTTATGATCTCCTGGTACATTAACACTGTAATCCTAACTGAAACTAATTGACTCTTTTAATCTAATCGTTCGGTGAGACCGACTCACTGTTTATGATCTCCTGGTACATTAACACTGTAATCCTAACTGGAACTAATTGACTCTTTTAATTTAATCGTTCGGTGAGACCGACTCACTGTTTATGATCTCCTGGTACATTAACACTGTAATTATAACTGGAACTAATTGACTCTTTTAATCATTGGCATTGTAAGAAATGTTAATCATCGCTCACATCATCAATGCGCCACCAACCTCGGGAACTAAGATGCTATGTCCCCCGTGCCTGTATTTACACTGGCTCACTCACCCTTCAAACCGGAACACAACAATACCGAGTACCGCTGGTCTGCGGTAGAATATCTGACGAGGGGGTGGGACCTACCCGGACGGGCTCGCACAAAGCTCTCCCACCAGTAAAAATATATCGTATTGTCACCCCGACACCTCAACACGTGCCCCCCCCCCACCGCAGCTGAAGTGGTGGCTGCGCTCGGGCGGTGGCGCGGCGGTGTACGTGGTGGGTGTGCGCGACTGAGGCGCGCTGCGCGGGCTGCGGGCGGGCGCGCTGCGGGACATGGCGCACGCGCTCGCCGCCGCGCTCGTGGGCGCGCGGGCCCGCCGCGTGGCGCCCGCGCGCGCCGTCGCCGAGGTGTACATCCGCAAGGTGGGCACGCCTGGAACTGGTACACCGAGGGGCCGCGAGGCCGCGATCGAGACGGAGATGGTTTGTCGATGTGTGCTTATAACGTTGCCATAGTACCCGCGTTCCCTGTTTTGGGAGATTTTCGGGACTTAATTAAAACTAAATAGGGTTATTAAATTTTACTTTTTAATGTTTATTATACATTTTTTTAATTATAATATTTTTTTGTTATCCTCCTACACCCGAAAACCGTTGCATTGTTTGTTTTTGTTTCCGTTATCAATAGTACTTCGGCATCTTTATATGGTACTGGATTAGCGTTCTCCTCATAAAGAATGGTTGCCACATATATTTCTATGTTACCCTCTTGACTCGGAATCTAATAATATTATAAATTCATAAAGAATGTTAAATCATGTTGTCGTTAGAAAACTATAAATAGGATAACGAATAAATTAAAATAACATATATACATATAACGAAGCACTTTAGTTTATTAATGGACTCCGTATTTATTTGTTTCATTGTCGACGAGTCGATATTTTTTATCGAATATCGGGACTTTTTTTAGCCGATGCTTTCAGCACTTACATGATAAATAATTATAGGTTATGAATAATAAAAACTGGAAAATCATATTATCTTTAGGATTTTAATGCGATATAAGGTTCCGTCATGCTATGGCATAAATAAACATCACTGAGAAACTATATTTTGAGACAAAATAGTCGTACTTACGCGTGAAAACACACGCCGGCAATTTTCTTCTTGCTGTCGCTTTAACATGAAATAATACGACACTGCACCACTGTATAACCATCGATATGATATAAAGATTGTTTCTCGGCCTTTACACTAGACTAGAATCGTTTTCTAACATAAATATAAGCGAAAAATGAACATAAAACACAATGAACGCACCAACTGTCAAGTTTGTTTCGCTACTTAAGTAACGAAACAAACACCAACACTGGTTACACGATAAGGGTCAAAAGATTTGATAATTCTATCTCTGTCTAAACCTGTCTACGCTACAGTACGTACTCGGTTCGCAGCTGGCGGACACGCAGCAGAGCGTCGTGCTGCGGGTTGCAGTGATGGGGGCGAACGAGGCGGGCAAGTCGACGCTCATAGGCGTTCTCACTCAAGGTACGTTCGTTATTATCTTGTTGAAGTCGTGAGTTCTAGTAACTAAATTAAATATTGTAATGGGCTGGTGTCTGGTGGAGGATACTCTTTGGAAAAACAAGACTAATTGCTCTTACAAATGCGGTTTATTTTCCATCATGCGGGTGGTTACACTTAACAAATAGGCGAATGCACCTCTAAGTACGGAGCCAGCAGACTATCCCACCAGGTGGAAGTAGCCGGTAGCACTCGTATCTAGAAGCGAGTATTTTCTTAGAAAGCCTTCAAATAATGTCCCAGCAGGTGTGGAAGCACTATCTTGCAGCTATCAAGATCCCTAAGACTCGATACAAATATTTAAACACACCGAGCAGGTCATTATTCGTGAGCGAATCTTGCCAGCGCGTTTCAGCTTTGGTCGCGTATCGTAAAGCACCATCTAGTGATGAAAGGTTTAACTAAGTTCTATGGTTGGGTTTGAGATGGCGCTAGTTTCTTTGTTATAATATTGAGTATTTAATTACAGGCACAAGGGACATAACATCTTAGTTCCCAAGGTTGGTGGCGCATTGGCGATGTAAGCGATGGTTAACATTTCTTGCAATGCCAATGTCTATGGGCGTTGGCTATGGCCATACACTACGGGAGCCCCTAGGATGCGAAATAAGGTCATGACCAATCTGTACAATGCGCTGTGCATCCGCTCTCGTGTATGCCTTCCTACATGACTTGGAATTTTTATTGTAGTTTGCATTCAGTGAGTCAATGTTAGATGCCCCGCTAATGCAGCTGTTGATCCACGTGCGATATGCCGCCTGCTTAGATGATACAGCGTCGGCACATTCACGAGTGAACCAACGGTTACGCGTACCCCTATTGATGAGATCTGAGGTAGGAATGTAGTATTCCATTCCTAACATGATCTCATCTCAGCAGCGGCACTAGCTGTCGGGTCATTCCCACTGAAGCGACGTTCCTTCCAAGGGACTGACGCATAGTAATCGCGCATACCGTCCCAATCTGCCGACTTATAGTGCTTTGGCACTATAAGTCGGCAGCAGCTACAAGTCGCGGCAGCAAACGCGACGTTTGCATACCGCTGTTGGCGGCAGCTTGGCCTGTGGCACTTTGGTAGATATAAGGCTGTGATCCGAAGAACTAAGTGGAGCTTGAACCACAACCTGATATTCCACCGGGTGAGAAGTCAGCAGAAGATCCAGTAGAGAAGGCGCTTGCCCATCAATGTCTGGGATCCTGGTGGGCTGATCAACCAGTTGGGTCAAGTCGTGTGTGAGAGCAAAAGCATGAGCAGTTCTTCCAGCATGGTCAGTTTTGAGGGATTTCAACTATGATTCATGGTGAGCATTAAAATCCCCCAAAAACACCAATTCCGCGTTAGGAAACTGCTCTTGCGCAGCATCTGTCACCCGACTAAGATGGTCAAATAATCGGCTTGTCTCCAAGTCACCATTGTGAGATCTGTAGAGGCACACGTAGACTCGACTCTGACGAACCAGGTCCACACGTACCACCAACATGGAGAAGGAGGGGTCCTCCAAGCAGCGCAATCGGTGATAACAAACACCCGCCCTGACGAACAAGCATACTCCGGCTTTCCCTTTAAAAGATTCTTCTAGCATGTAGCCGGGATTGTTAAGGTAGCTGGTGTCGGCAGGGCGGAGTATTTGCGTCTCCGTGAGAAACAGCATTGATTATAATTGAAACTAATTGACTCTTTTAATCTAACTGTTCGGTGAAACCGTCTCACTGTTTATGTTCTCCTGGTACATTAACAACGTAATCCTAATTCTAAATGTTTGAAACTAATAATAATAATATCCTGGGACATTTTTCACACACGGCCATCTGATCCCAAATTAAGCTTGTACAAAACTCGTGCTATGGAAACCTGACAACTGATATACTACATATACAACTTTTCTTTTGTAAATACATACTTATAGGTTACATTTTCTGTATAAAGGAATCGGAATTGATCTCTATCTGATAAGGAAAAGGAATTGATCTCCAGATCGTCGTCGTCCTCTTCACCGATGCCCGCATCGGCGCTGATGGTCGGCGACAGTAGGGACTCACGAGGTAACGGACGCCCCTCAGGTGGTCTGGCATGCAGCGGTGCTATACCGTGGACGTGTACGCTCGCACTGCTATATCTGCCTTAGCAAATAGCGAGCGAGCGAGCTTGTGGACGAACTCCTCCACGGTGGGTGTCCTGGTGTCTCTATGAATGACATCATTTCTGACGTACTTTGGAGCTCCTACAATCAAGCGTAGGCATCGGTTCTGTTGGATCTGAATCCTCCGCTTCTGGTACGCTGAGCAGAGTGCGTACCAGGCGGGGGCCGCATACGTCAGGCGCGAGCGGACGTAGGCACCGTAGACCCTCAGTCTGGTCTTCAACGGAAGCCGCGACGTGAAGAGGGTGTGCAGCTTAGACCGGGCAGCCGCGGCATGACTCACCACCTTGTTAACGGTGGGTATCATGCGCAGCCTGCGGTCCAAGTGACACCCCAAGTAGCAGACTGAGGTCTGCCATCCCACTTCCTGGCCTCGGAAGGTGAGCCGACGCATCGGCTTATCAGCACCGACAAGCAGAGCGGCCGTCTTACCAACGTTGACAGCCATCCTCCACTTGTCTAGCCAATCCGGTATCAGATCCAACACGCGTTGCATCCTGTTTATGGCGACGATCTGGTGGTAGGACGTTCCCCTCTGGCGCATGCTTACACAAACTCCATCGAGTGCCGCTACGTGGCGCTGGCGTTCCGGAAACGATTCCATAACGTAGTCTCGAACGTATACCACTAGATGGCGTTGACCGAAATAATTCACCCGGTTGCGACACGGCCATCCTGCTTGCACACGCCCACGTGTGATTGTTAACCTGCCGACAAAACATACCACAGGAAAACCTTGTTCTGCTCGGCCACTTCTGACATTACATACACATCGGATAAATAAAGAAACTCTTAGATCACTACAGTTTAATTTCTATTAACAACTCAACTTCAACTCTACTTTAAAACAATATCGAACAATAGGAATTCAAAATAATCAAAATTACAATTACAGTCAAGATCACCACGCCAGGCCAGATACCACATTCATTTTATTCCAGATTAACACTATACTGCAACATTATCTTTAAAGTTTACAAAACTCTACGAGTAAAAACCTCTAGCGCCACGGCTCTAGCCGACTGGCAATCACATTGCCCTGCCGCATCCACCGCGTGGATCGAAAACTTGCATGTGTCCATGTGTATCACCCCGTGACTACACACCATTGTGGTCTCTCTTAGACCCCGACCTCCGCCTGAGTTAAACGCGCACCGCGCACCCACGGTCTACTTGAGTTGCCTCAAGAGTTACCGACTTCTACCGGGCTACGACTACGTAATAACTACAGGTACGGTCGAACGCAATACGGCCGCTAGCACCCCTTACTCGTCTACACACATTAAGCTTACTCGTCAATACCGTTACAGCTGTCATCAACATCAACATCAACTGGTAAATGACCTGCTGGCATTTTTCTTAATCGTCTAAATCGAAATCGTCGGTATATTGATGAAATGTATTGTTCCCATAGATGTTTTTTTCCTGATATATCTAATATGGGAATATTATTTTCATCCGTAAGTTGGTGAGTCGTCTTTTTGTGTCCTACCAAAGATTTTATTTCCTTATGCAGGTTAAATGCATCATGTTTAGCATAAAGGTCCTCCACAAAATCACACTTGCACTGATACCAAGCATCTCTAGCATAACGAACTTCACACCGAATTATCTTATCAATCTCAGTATACTTGCTATTGTCGGAATTCTTGTAGATTCTCCTTTCTTCGATAAGATCATATATTTTTTCTGTCATCCCACTCTGCTTAGGAATCCAATCTCTTTTCAAGTGTGTCTTATTGATGTTTAATATTTTGTTCTTCATTGAACACCACTCTTCCTCCACCGTACGCATTATCCCAGGTTTCTCATCTGCTGCCCACTCGTTTATTTCTTTCGCCACTTTATCTTGGATGTTAAGTTCTTTAAGTTTCCTCACGTCTATTGCGTGGTACTGTGTTCTCTTCTTTAGTTGTTTGAGTCTACATGATATTAACATGGTTCGGTTTGATTTTGGTACTAAGTTAACAGGTGCATTAATGTATTTTGTGTTTATGATTACTCCCACTCCATACTTGTTGGAGCTATCCTCGGAACCAGAGTAATACATGGTGTAATTATTATCTATTTGGTGTTTACCTTTGCCTATCCATCTAATCTCACTTAGTCCCATGATGTTAATCTTCATTCGTTGCATTTCTTTGCAGACATTATAGACTTTTTCAGGACTCTTCAAGCTTCTGACGTTCCACGTTCCTATCTTCATTTGTTGTTTTTTCCACCTGGAGATTCTTATCACCCCTGTCCCATCTAAGGGACGCCAGGAACTCGGGGCCATTTCTTTCTTAGACGTTTCCATAAAGCTGACGATAACTAGGGAATAATAGTGCAGTGGTTTCCCCTTGCCTTCTGCACCAGACATTTTAGAGGTTACTCAACCTCAAAGTTACCTCAAGGTCGCTGTTTCCCTTTTTCCAATCATGGTGCGTATGGTTATACCGCCATTGATCGGTCGCCAGAGCCTCGTCTGTAATCTAGCAGGGAGCACCACGTGCAGGTGAGGTTGGCAATTGGGTCGGTTTAGATGGTAGTTCCGTTCCCCCCTTACCCCCCTTTCTTATAAAATAATATAACATTTATAAACATATTTTATAGTAAACATACAAAAAGATTTTTTTTAATTTAACTTTTTCTAATCTGTTATGACTAATAAAAACATTAAAATGCCTTATCGGTTATCTGTTGTGATTATTTTGATAATGAAATTTGTCATTCATGTTATGTTATTGTATTCAAAAGGAATGTTACTTATCTGTTCCCAAGTCACTTTCTGTGTGTTTTTTTTTAAATATATATATCGAGCAGGCATAGTGAAATACATATAACACTACCTTAAACAATAATGACTGTTTCAAACCTAAACAAGCACCAGTGAATTTTCATGTGATTAGTTTGCGTTTAAAAATATCGTGAGACAGCCTGCATTTATAATTATCAAATTTCACTGAAATTCTGCTAAACAATCCACGGTGTATTATCCAAAATGGTAGAACAGACCTTAACCAGCCAGCTTACTCGTACTTCCTAAAAATAACATAAAATAATTTTGAATTACATTGCTTGTTCGACTCTGTTACATATAATGACATTTTCGGAACATCCAGAATAAATACAGAAATTGGCAATATACCACTTCAATAAAAAAAAATAACCAATGTCAGAAATGAAAATATGGTGTGTTGCCAAAACAATTTATAAAGCTTTTATTTTACAATAATACTATAATTATGAAATCGATTTTCAATATTTATTTGTTAAAATAAAACTTCAAAATATACAAGCGCTGTCCCGCAGTTTTATTCGCATTCTATCCAATTGAAGTTAAACAAAATGACGCCCTGAATTCGAGCCTTTTACGAGACCAATTTGTTTATAAAAAAAGGAATGTGAATAAAACCTCGGGCGGAACTAATTTGAAGCCTAGCAGTAGTATTTATATTATATGACGAGCCGTTTGGCGTGGTTGGTAGGTACCTGCCTTACACGCCGAAGGTTGTGGGTTCGATTCCCACCCAGGACAGACATTTGTGTGCATGAACATGTCTGTTTGTCCTGAGTCTGGGTGTAATTATCTATATAAGTATGTATTTACAAAAGAAAAGTAGTATACATATGTAGTATATCAGTTGTCTGGTTTCCTTGGCCCAAGCTCTGCTTAATTTGGGATCAGATGGCCGTGTGTGAATAAAGTCCCAGGATATTATTATTATTATTATACATAGAGCTATACAATAATTATTAGTTGGCGGTTCTGTGGTCGCGTTATCGTATGTCTATTGTATGAGCAAATAAATATTCGCTTTCAAATTGAGTTCCAATTTTAAATTAAGGCTTAGTTTGTTTTAATTTTTGTTATTTTCAACGTTAGGTAGTAATTATTAATATAAAACAATATACTTATATTTAATTTCGTGTCGTATCGTCTAGGTAGAATCCACACGTGAGTCCGATGAAATTATGCCACTTCACTGTATCAGATTATATAGACTTTAGATAAAACAGTTCAGTGCCTTCTTCTCCTCTGTTAAAGGATTCTTTTTTTTGAGCTTTAGTGTTATTCATAAAAAAAAAATTAAAGAGTAGAAAAAATTACGGTCGAAATATGCAAATTCATATATGTCTACAGAACTTGTACCTATGTAAGTATGTTTATAGATGTAGTAAGGGCTAGCTAATGTCGATAATATTAGTATACATATATGTTATTTTAAAGTTGCCGTCATGATTTTTCTTTAATACAATGATTATAAGAAAAAACTATGACAGGTTTTTTTTTTGACGTCAAAGAAAATGACGCCCTGAATTCGAGCATTTTACAAGATACAAAAAAAAGACAAGTATCTACTGCTGCTTTAAGCTTTAAGGTCTTATATCCCTCTATGAAGGTTAGGAGCTGTCTCAGGTTACTGCATTACCCTCGTGGTTAGAAGCGCGTTATTATATAGATTACTAACTCCGTAATATTTTAAGGGCTTAAATAAAATGTTTTTACGGAAGGACAGACAAAAAAAAATTACTTATTTTTGAGTCAGAAATCTTCGCAGTTTTACACAGAACACCTCACCAAAACTCATACACAATCGAATGATTAGTTCAAGAAGGTTTACATAACGACAAACATACTTACAAACATTCCTTTTCATTTATTAATAAATTACGTAGGGCTGCCGTTGAGGATGCAGAATGAAACCGAACGAATTTAACTTATACGTTTATTTAAGTAATTAAATTTAACAATTAATTATTTCTAATTTCTAATACGTGACAGTCCGTTCGATATTAGAACAAAAAGTGAAGATCTGTAGTCTGAATTACATATTTATAACGAAATCGGTGAATCACTGAATGGTCCCCACGGTATGGTAATTCTTGGTAGCACTCGATGTTCGGGAGGTCTTGCGAAACAAAGCAGCGACGCTGGCAACAGGTGCTAGCTTCAAGGAATGCATGGTGTGATTATTTCTCACGGTATGGTATTTCTTGGTAGCGCTCGATGTTCGGGGAGGTCTTGCGATTATTTCTTAACAAATATGCTTAATGTTATTATGTATATTAGTAGTTTTATTCAAAACATAGAGCCGAGATGGCCCAGTGGTAACAACGCGTGAATCTTAACCGATGATCGTGGGTTCAAAACCGGCCAAGCACCACTGAATTTTCATGTGCTTAATTTGTGATTATAATTCATCTCTTGCTTTACGGTGAAGGAAAACATCGTGAGGAAATCTGCATGTGTCTGATTACACTGAAATTCTGCCACATGTGTATTCCACCAACCGGCATCGGAGCAGCGTTGTGGAATAAGCTGCAAACCTTCTCCTCAAAAAGAGGAGAGGAGGACTTTAGCCCAGCAGTGGGACATTCACAGGCTGTTACGGATTCAAAGCATGCTAATTTTATTTTTATCGTGTCAGTGAACTCTATTTAAATTTATTTATAATAAGAAAATTCACGATTGTCACGTTAAGAGTCTAAATTTAAAGAGGGTGACACTGCGAAGTACATCTATTTATATAATAATAGTTTTCGCCCGCAGCTTGACCCATGTTTGAGGGACTGAGACAGATGTATGTCCTTTGTCCTTTTCTGTTACAATGTCAACATTTTTTCGGTCATGATAATCGGTCGAGAAGTTAAAACGTAAAAGCGTAACAAAGAAACAAACACACTTTCACATTCGTAATATTAGTAAGGATTCTTTTGACCCTGTTGGTCTAGAAGCGATATATAAGGCCGCTGATCTCGAGGTCCTCAGTTCAATCCCCGGGTGGGGCTGATAGAAAGTTATTGGGTTATTCTTTTGAAAATTCTCAATAGCAGCTCGGAGTTTGGATGTTAGATGTGTGTTCATACCCGTGCCTCGGAAAGCACGAAAAGCCGTTGGTCAAGCGCTTGGACTCCCTTCGGTTGTTGTTGTATTGTTGAAACGTAAGCAATGAAGTTCTGAACAAAAATATCATCTATACTTAATATTATAAATGCGAAAGTAACTGTATGTCTGTTACGCTTTCTCGGCTTAACCACCCCCCTATAACACGCGTGCGAAACTGCGAGTGTTAACTAGTATTCTAAAAGCAAAACAAAAATAAGCCTAATAAACATAACTAAATCTAAAAGTATAAGTAAGACATTCTAAAATAATTGTCTAACCATAAATCAATAAAATAACAAATAAAAAGCAAAAATCCACGCGAGTCTTGGTTCCAAAATGTCTTATACCATTCTAATCGCGCGCGGATTATACATATTTCTTCCATTTGTTTAATATTTAAATTTCATTATTGACGGGCCGGTTGGCGTGGTTGGTAGACACTTACCTTTCACGCCGAAGGTTGTTGGTTCGATTCCCACCAGGACAGATATTCGTGTGCATGAACATGTCTGTTTGTCCCTAGTCTGGGTAAAAGAAAAGTAGTATATGTAGTATATCAGTTGTCTGATTTCCGTAGTACGAGCTCTGCTTAGTTTGGGATCAGATGGCCGTGTGGGAATAATGTCCCAGGATATTATTATTATTCGAACAATAATGGGTAATCTAATTTTTCAGACAAAAATGTACTCGTTCTTCAGCCTCTTCGATCCGTCAGATGGCAATACGAACAGACAGAATAATAAGAAAAAACATAAAAACGATCAAGAGAACGGCAGGAAGAACCCAGACGCACCCAAGGGTATGTACAAACCTTTGTATATATGTAATAAGTTTATTTATTGAAATAAAAACTAAAGTCGTTGCTCTGTTAAGCGAAATTAATTCTTTTTTATATCATATCACAAATTACTTCTGCAAACAAAGTATGAGTACAAATTATAATTATTTACTAACCCGTAAAAAGAAACAACATTAAAAGCTATTGCTTCAAATATTTTTTTACAATCTGAATTGTTTCTTTTTTTAAAAAACGTCGTTAACTTTTTATTATATTAAGCCAGTGTGAATTTCTCTAATTATAGAATGACACATGACATAATGCAAAGTGTTGCCACAATAGATAATACTTGGACGTATTAAGTCGAAGTTAATGCACGTGCAATTTAAATTTAATGAAGCGCCCAAAGAGCTTCATTTACATATATATAACATACTGGCATATAAACGCACAGCCCAAACTACTGCGACATGAAAATTTGCATACGGGTTCCTTTTACGCAATAGGTTAGCACTTAGGAAGGATTTTTGAAAATTTAACGCTGCAGAAGGAACTCGGGCAGGAAGAACAGAAGGAAGAAGAACAAAGTATCGCCAGCGAAGGACGTCCTAACAACAGCATGGCAGAGTTCATCACAAGAAGTACCGGAACCGTTGAATAATCAATCGTCGATACCAAAGGTCTGTGACGAGAAAATCGGAAAGAACGTCAACGATTTGAAATCGGAAGACGATTTTAAGAAGACGAAGAGGAAACCGACCAATGATGATGAGGATGCAACGAGAAGTGGGACAAAGTTTGCCGATAGAGTGTACAATGTCATCGATAAGTTGGAGAAGGTCAGGATAAAGGACGATATGTATTTAGCTGGTGATTTCAATTCCGAGGACTTGGAGAGTGACGTCTTCTACAGCTCTGATGATATGGAAGACTTCTGCGATGATACGTAAGTGATGTTTTTTGTTAATTAAAAAAAAGTATTATAATTTATGTGTTGTAAAGTAGTAAAGTAAAGTAACAGCCTGTGTATGTCCCACTGCTGGGCTAAGATCTCCTCTCCCTTTTTGAAGAGAAGGTATGGAGCTTGTTCCACCACGCTGCTCCAATGCGGGTTGGTGGAATACACATGTGGCAAAATTTCAGTGAAATTAGACACATGCAGGTTTCCTCACGATGTTTTCCTTCACCGTAAAGCACGAGATGAATTATAATGACAAATTAAGTACATGAAAATTCAGTGGTGCTTGCCCGGGCTTGAACTCACGATCATCGTTCAAGATTCATGCGTTCTTACCACTAGACCATCTCATCTCTTATGTGTTGTAATTTTGGGTAATTATACGTTTTTTCTTAAGGATTTGCTTGCTTTCCACGGTATGGAAGAGCAAGAAACAATAACATATCTATTCGCTTCACCCGGTATTTCAATCAAGGCTTTATATTTAAGCTCATTAACTAACATCTAGATTAAAAGAGTCAATTAGTTTCAGAGATGTAGAATTAGGATTACAGTGTTAATGTACCAGGAGATCATAAACAGTGAGTCGGACTCACCGAACGATTAGATTAAAAGAGTCAATTAGTTTCAGTTAGGATTACAGTGTTAATGTACCAGGAGATCATAAACAGTGAGTCGGTCTCACCGAAGGATTAGATTAAAAGAGTCAATTAGTTTCAGTTAGGATTACAGTGTTAATGTACCAGGAGATCATAAACAGTGAGTCGGTCTCACCGAACGATTAGATTAAAAGAGTCAATTAGTTTCAGTTAGGATTACAGTGTTAATGTACCAGGAGATCATAAACAGTAAGTCGGTCTCACCAAACGATTAGATTAAAAGAGTCAATTAGTTTCAGTAAGGATTACAGTGTTTGCATTTGTGTGCATGAACATGTCTGTTTGTCCTGAGTCTGGGTGTAATTTTCTGTATAAATATGTATTTACATAAGAAAAGTAGTATATGTAGTATATCAGTTGTCTGGTTTCCATAGCACGAGTTTTGTACAAGCTTAATTTGGGATCAGATGGCCGTGTGTGAAAAATGTCCCAGGATATTATTATTATTAGTTTCAAAGATTTAGAATTAGGATTACGATGTTAATGTACCAGGAGATCATAAACAGTGAGTCGGTCTCACCGAACAATTAGATTAAAAGAGTCAATTAGTTTCAGTTAGGATTACAGTGTTAATGTACCAGGAGATCATAAACAGTGAGTCGGTCTCACCAAACGATTAGATTAAAAGAGTTAATTTTGACGAGACGTTTGGCGCGGTTGGTAGATACTTGCCTTTTCACGCCGAAGGTTGTGGGTTCGATTCCCACCCAGGACAGACATTTGTGTGCATGAACATGTCTGTTTGTCCTGAGTCTGGGTGTAATTTTCTGTATAAGTATGTATTTACAAAAGAAAAGTAGTATATGTAGTATATCAGTTGTCTGGTTTTCATAGCACGAGTTTTGTACGAGCTTAATTTGGGATCAGATGGCCGTGTGTGAAAAATGTCCCAGGATATTATTATTATTAGTTTCAAAGATTTAGAATTAGGATCACGATGTTAATGTACCAGGAGATCATAAACAGTGAGTCGGTCTCACCGAACGCGGATGGCATTAATCGAAATAAGATCAATGTTAAATAAATTCGATTTGGCCCTCAGAACATCCGACGCCGACGATTCCGGTGACGAGTGCTACGGGAGTCTACCCCCGGAGCCTCGTTTCGGGAACGTCGAGTACAAACTGCAGCTGGTCTCGCCATGCGAGCGACGCTCCCAGCACCTGGTGACGCAAGTGAATAATAAATAATATTAAATATATAACATTATATATAACTTAGGTAGCTAACTGGGTAGGTATCACCCACTCATCAGATATTCTACCGCAAAACAGCAGTACTTGGTATTGTTGTGTTCCGGTTTGAAGGGTGAGTGAGACAGTATAATTACAGGCACAAGGGACATAACGTCTCAGTTCCCAAGGTTGGTGGCGCATTTGCGATGTAAGCGATGGTTAACATTTCTTACAATGCCTATGTCTATGGGCGTTAGTGACCACTTACCATCAGGTGTCCCATATGCTCGTCCGCTTTCCTATTTTATAAAAAAAAAATACCTTTGATATCACACAACGGTTATTAATTGATATAAAACAAACAATTTATTAGGAAAACATTTTACTTGCTCGAAATATTTTATTAAATCACGAAGGTTTTAAAAATATGCTAATTTTGACTGTTAACGCTGATAAAACGCAACCACGAGCTACAGTGTGTGCTTTCATACAGACCCTGTGGTCTTGACAGCTCAACGCCACGAGGTTATTCATTTTATAACACGGATTAAGAAAAAACAATAGCGTTTTTATGTGTCGTTTAAGCAATATATATGTATATTCAATTTGAGCGTATAATACAAACAATTTTATTGAGGTTGTGCTCGTGAAATATATCGATGCGATGCTCGTAGTTCCACTCGGGGCCGATAGGTGGCGCCGTTTCGAGTGACGTACAACGTTAAGCGGCATGTCAAAAGCATAATAATGCCCCGGATACACACGTGTGGAGCTGTTAGTTAGCGAATCGTTTAATTAAAATGAATTTTGATAGGCGGTTGACATTCAGCGAGATATTTTTTTTTTATAGAATAGGAAGGCGGACGAGCATATGGGCTACCCGATGGGAAGTGGTCATCGACGTCCATAGACATTGGCATTGTAAGAAATGTTAATCATCGCTCACATCATCAATGCGCCACCAACCTCGAGAACTAAGATGCTATGTCCCCCGTGCCTGTATTTACACTGGCTCACTCACCCTTCAAACAGGAACACAACAATACCGAGTACCGCTGGTCTGCGGTAGAATATCTGACGAGGGGGTGGGACCTACCCGGACGGGCTCGCACAAAGCTCTCCCACCAGTAAAAATATATCGTATTGTCACCCCGACACCTCAACACTTGCCCCCCCCCCCCCCGCAGCTGAAGTGGCAGCTGCGCTCGGGCGGCGGCGCGGCGGTGTACGTGGTGGGCGTGCACGACTGCGGCGCGCTGCGCGGGCTGCGGGCGTCGCTGCGCGCGCTGCGGGACTTGGCGCGCGCGCTCGGCGCCGCGCTCGTGGGCGCGCGGGCCCGCCGCGTGGCGCCCGCGCGCGCCGTCACCGAGGTGTACATCCGCAAGGTGGGCCCCCGTTCCCTGTTTTGGGAGATTTTCGGGACTTAATTAAAACTAAATAGAGTTATTAAATTTTACTTTTTAATGTTTATTATACATTTTTTTTAATTATAATATTTTTTGTTTTCCTCCTACACCCGAAAACCGTTGCATTGTTTGTTTTTGTTTCCGTTATCAATAGTACTTCGGCATCTTTATATGGTACTGGATTAGCGTTCTCCTCATAAAGAATGGTTGCCACATATATTTCTATGTTACCCTCTTGACTCGGAATCTAATAATATTATAAATTCATGAAGAATGTTAAATAATGTTGTCGTTAGAAATTTATAAATAGGATAACGAATAAATTAAAATAACATATATACATATAACGAAGCACTTAGTTTATTAATGGACTCCGTATTTATTTGTTTCATTGTCGACGAGTCGATATTTTTTATCGAATATCGGGACTTTTTTTAGCCGATGCTGGCAGCACTCACATGATAAATAATTATAGGTTATGAATAATAAAAACTGGAAAATCATATTATCTTTAGGATTTTAATGCGATATAAGGTTCCCTCATGCTATGGCATAAATAAACATCACTGAGAAACTATATTATCTGTCGCTTTAACATGAAATAATACGACACTGCACCACTGTATAACCATCGATATGATGTAAGGATTGTTTCTCGGCCTTTACACTGGATTAGAATCGTTTTCTAACATAAATATAAGCGAAAATTGAACATAAAACACAATGAACGCACCAACTGTCAAGTTTCAACAAACACCAACACTGGTTACAAGATAAGGGTCAAAAGATTTGATAATTCTATCTCTGTCTAAACCTGTCTACGCTACAGTACGTACTCGGTTCGCAGCTGGCGGACACGCAGCAGAGCGTCGAGCTGCGGGGCGCGGTGATGGGGGCGAACGAGGCGGGCAAGTCGACGCTCATAGGCGTTCTCACTCAAGGTACGTTCGTTATTATCTTGTTGAAGTCGTGAGTTCTAGTAACTAAATTAAATATTGAGTATTTAATTACAGGCACAAGGGACATAACATCTTAGTTCCCAAGGTTGGTGGCGCATTGGCGATGTAAGCGATGGTTAACATTTCTTGCAATGCCAATGTCTATGGGCGTTGGTGACCACTTACCATCAGGTGGCCCATATGCTCGTCCGCCTTCCTATTCTATAAAAAAAAAATATTTATAAGGCTTCGTATCCAGAAGTTTTTGATTCGATTATCATGTAGAGATCCTATACGTGTGTACTCGTAATAAGGAGATGACGCCTTGTCCCAGCTGTGGGTAAAAATGCTGTTACATTTTTAAACAAATTAAATGATACCTACTCAGTCGGGACAAAAATCGACTTTGTTAATATTATATTGTAATATCATTTATTTTATCCTCAGATAAATATTTTATGGTCAAGAAACTGAGTTGTAATTACAATGGCAGTATAAAATTTGATCTTGAAATTGTAATGACGTCATTGGTTGATGGTATGTGAGCTGTTTGTAGTGCGCAATACAATAGTTTTTCTTTTCTACAGGTGAACTCGATAACGGTAGAGGGAGCGCTCGCCTGAACATGTTCAGGCATTTGCACGAAGTGAAAAGTGGTAGGACGTCCTCGCTCAGCCACGAGATACTCGGCTTCGATGCTCAGGTGCGCTAATGATTATTTTGACGTTTATTTAAATTAAGAATAATCCCCCACCCACTTGGAAAGCCCGGGCAAACACCACTGCACTTTGATGTGCTTAATTAATGGGCACATTGTCAGGAGATCTGCTTTTATGGGATGAAGTATTGCTATGTATATCCATCAACCCGCATTGAAGCTGCAAGTTAGAGCTCCAAATCACAAGTGGAGGGGAGGCCTTAGCCCAGCAGAGGTGTTATTTTTTTTATAATAAATAAATAGAAAAAAAAAGTAAAAGTAAGTTGTACACTAGAAGTGAGATTTGGAAGCGTGTAGACATTGTTTGCGCCTGAACTAATTTTCACCCTGGGATTATGTAAATGTCTATGTCCCACTGCTGAGCTAATCCCTCCCTCTTCTCCCTTTGATGAGGAGCTTATTCCAATACGCTGTTCCAATTTAGTGGTGCTAATCTGGGTTTTAACACGCTATCATTGGTAACGATTTACACATTCTATTCACTACAATCTCGGTTCTCAATAGGATTAAGAGTGTGTGGGAATAGAGACTATCTGTGCTTCCACGCACACACAAGTACCATTATTAGTCCCGTGCAGTTGTCTAAACCGTTCGTATTCGTAACAGCCTGTGAATGTCCCACTGCTGGGCTAAAGGCGGGTTGGTGGAATACACATGTGGCAGAATTTCAGTGAAATTAGACACATGCAGGTTTCCTCACGGTGTTTTCCTTCACCGTCAAGCAGAGATGAATTATAATCACAAATTAAGCACATGAAAATTCAGTGGTGCTTGCCCGGGTTTGAACTCACGATCATCGGTTAAGATTCACGCGTTCTTACCACTGGGCCATCTCGGCTACTTGTCTAAACATTATCTAGTTTTCATACTCATTTTTCAATTATATTAATCTTTGTAAAAGCTTCCGTTATTCTATTATCCAGTTGTATGATGGCGTATGTTACACCCAGTTAACGATAGATGGCGCTCAATCGAAATGTCACATTCCTGAATCGCGCTGTCAAGATATTCGCTACGGAGTGTATATAGTGTAGAAGTGATTGTTTTTGTAATCTAATAAATTGTAGTTTCATTTACCTAATCCCAGGTATCAGTCTTGCAGAACTATCGATAGTTTGACCTCGAAAACTATTATCGACAGTACTTCCGAAAGTATCGTCTTGTGTCAATATTGTCGATATTATCGATAGTTACTATAGCTCTCTGTTCACAATACTATTGATAACTCGTTTGCCTGCCTCGTTGGTCTAGTGGCTTGATATAAGACCGCAGACCCCGGAGGTCCTGGGTTCAATTCCCAGGTCGGGCCAATAAAACACACACTAACAGGAAAACGTATGAAATGGACAAATGAATGCAATGAAGCAATTATTAGGATTTATTTCAAAATAACACAATTAGAGACTAATAAGACCGCTTATAGAAAACGTTTGTATGAAGAGTTTATAAACTTATACCCAGAGTTTACACACATTACAGAGCAAAGATTAGCGGATCAACGAAGGGCAATAATAAATAATAAATATATTAAACAAGATAGATTAACACTGATTAAACAACAAGTAGCAGATGAATTACATTATACACACACACTAACGGAAGACACATATAATGAACATTTACAAACAACAGAACAAAGTAATATTACACAACGATGCATTCAAATCTAATTCAGAAACAAACTCACAAGCTAGGAAAATGCAAAACACTACAGTTACATGCACTGATTCCGTTACATCAACCCCTATCGATGAACAAAACATAGAAAGTATCACCCACGATCATAATGTGACCTTAGAAGTAAACACTGAAATAGAGAACACATTCGTTCATGCTCTAGAACATTTTTGTGATACTGAACCAACTAGCAGACCATACATTCCTAAACAAAGGACTTCTAAAAAGTTTTCATTAATAATGAAATACATAGATACGATGATACTGACAAAATTTGTAAACATTGATACTGATTTTATCACTCTACAGAAAATAATTTACTGTGCAGCATGGACAGCAGCTAAATGTAATAGGGCAAGAATGACATTCTTAACCCAAAACAACCACCAAAACAAATCATACAGAAAACCTAGTTGGCAAAGAAGATTAGAAAATAAAATAAGGAAGTTGCGAGCCAATATAGGCAGGTTAACACAATTTATTAGAGGAAATAGAAACCCAAAAGTAGTAGCTGCAGTAGATCTCATAAAGACACAATATCAATCACACGCACAATATGAAAATACCAACACGCATATAGAACACTTCTTAGATACCTTAAAACAGAAACTCAATGCAGCAGCTAGTAGACTTAAGAGATATTTGACGTGTACTGCCCGTAAAATAGAAAACAAAACATTTGCTAACAATGAAAAAATCTTCTATAGAAATTTATCATCTAACTGCAAAGATAATGAGCAAAATCTAGAAATACCTCCCCCTGAAATATTTCGACAATTCTGGGCTAAGACATGGGAAAACCCCATAGAACATAATGAACATGCAGACTGGGTTAACGATATAACTACACATATTCCAGAGATGGAGTTCAACTTCCTACCAATAGAAACATTTATAGATGTCATCAAACGAATGCACAATTGGAAATCCCCAGGCTCAGACAATATTCACAACTATTGGTAAAAGAAATTTAGTAGCACACACTCATACATACATAAGTACTTAAATACATTCATTCAATCACCACATTTACTACCGAAATATATAACACATGGAATCACATACTTAGTATCTAAAGATAAACATGATACCACAAATCCAGATAAATACCGACCAATAACTTGCTTACAAACCATATATAAAATTTTATCAGCTTGCATAAGTGAAGAAATATACAAACATTTAACTAAACATAATATATTAGCCGAACAGCAAAAGGGGTGTAGAAAAAATAGCCAAGGTTGTAAGGAGCAGCTTACTTTTGATGCAATCATTTTAAATAGTGCGGTAAAATCAAAAACAGATATCCATACTATGTTTATTGATTATCAAAAAGCCTTTGATTCAGTCCCGCATAGCTGGTTATTGCATGTCTTAAAATTGTATAAAATAAACCCTACCCTCATATCGTTTCTTAAAAATTCGATGCAAAACTGGCAAACTGTATTAAAAATAAAACAATCATCTATGAAATCTCTAACTACTGAACCAATCCGTATCCAACGAGGAATTTTTCAAGGAGACGCTCTGAGCCCCCTCTGGTTTTGCTTGGCCTTAAATCCTCTTTCACTCTTGTTAAATAAAACCAATACAGGATTCACACTTTAGGGTAATAACACCCAATATAACTTATCACACCTCATGTACATGGACGATATAAAACTCTACTCTACTGACAAAAACACGCTGCTTGAGTTAGCAAGCATTACGGGACAGTTCTCAAAAGATATTCACATGAAATTCGGAGTTGACAAGTGCAAAATTCTGTCAATCTTGAAAGGAAAAATCCTTAATAATAGCTACACACTTGAAACTGGTGAACAAATTGAACCAATGGATGAACAAAGCACATATAAATACCTTGGTTTTAAACAATCTAGGCAAATACTACAAACTACGACAAAACAAGAACTGCTTACAAAATTCTCGCACCGATTAAATCTCGTATTAAAGACACACCTTAACTCTAAAAACACAATAAAAGCTATTAACACATTTGCCATACCCTTACTTACGTACTCTTTCGGAATAATACAAATTCAAAAAGTGACATAAAAAAATTGCAGCGAACTATAAGCACTCACTTCACTAAATATAGGAAACATCATTCAAAATCTTGTATTCAAAGGCTCACACTACCACGCAAAGAAGGAGGAAGGGGAATAATAGACATACACAATTTACACAATAAGCAGATACTCTCACTCAGACCATACTTCTATGATAAATCCGAACACTCACCTCTACATAGACACGCAACAGAAATAGACAAAAAGCTTACACCATTAAACCTACATGACAAAACACTCAAGTAAACGAACATATCATAAGTAAACAACAACAAATGTTGGCATGGGCTGAAAAAATACTGCATGGGAGGCCTATTTGAACCAACCCCACGTCGACAAAGAGAAGTCGAACGAATGGCTCAATCGAGGTGAACTGTTCCCTGAGACCGAAGGTTTTATGCTCGCCATTCAAGACCAAATAATAGAAACTCGTAACTATAGGAAGTACATAATGAAGGATAATAATCAACCTACTGACTTATGTAGACAATGTAACGCAGCCTCTGAAACTATTCAGCACATAACGGGGGCTTGCAAATCTCTCGCACAGACCGATTATAAGCATCGACATGATCAAGTTGCTGCAATCATACACCAACATTTAGCATACAAATATAAACTTATAACAGAAATGAATCCATATTACAAATGTAAACCGGAAAGTGTATTAGACACTAGAAACCACAAAATCTACTGGGATAGAACAATAATAACTGACAAAACTATCTGTTATAATAGACCAAATATTACCGTTCATGATAAAATCAATAGAATCGTTTATCTTATCGATATAGCCATTCCTAATTCACATAACATACAAACCACAATATCTGAAAAGTTAAGTAAATATCAAGATCTCGCCATAGAAATTAAAACGCAATGGAAAGCACAAACAGTACACATAGTCCCAATAGTCCTATCATCCACAGGTATCGTGCTAAAATCCTTGACACAAAGTCTGAACACCTTACAAATGCCAGCGTATATCCTCCATATACTTCAAAAAGCCATAATCCTTAACACCTGCCGTATCACCCGAAAGTTTATATCATCATCCACTTTATCATCAACGATTTTAATATAAGGAACACTCCTTAACGCTTGGCTGCAGCCCGCGTTTTAACTCTTCGAAAGAAGAGAAACATTAAAAGTTAAATAGAAATAATAATAATAATATTGGACATTATTCACACACGGTCATCTGATCCCAAATTAAGCAGAGCTTGTGTTATGGAAACCAGACAACTGATATACTACATAAACTACTTTTCTTTTGTAAATACATACTTATATAGATAATTACACCCAGACTCAGGACAAACAGACATGTTCATGCACACAAATGTCTGTCCTGGGTGGGAATCGAACCCACGACCTTTGGCATGAAAGGCAAGTAACTACCAACCACGCCAACCGGCTCGTCAAAAAATCAATACGTCAATACTATCGAAAAATCATTGATTATCGATAGTCCAAAACTATCGATTTTATCGATAATGGACTATAGACATGCAACACTACCCGGTATTACTTATACCTAAAATGAAAGTCATATAATGTATTACATTCATATAATCAGGGTAATGTCGTCAACTACGGTTGTTCCGAGCTGATGACAGCGGAGCGCATCGGAGAGAGGAGCGCCAAGCTGGTGTCTTTCCTGGACCTGGCGGGCCACAGCAAGTACCAACGCACCACGCTCCACGGGCTCATGGGCTAGTCCCCGCACTACGCCATGCTCGTTGTAAGTATGTTTATTTATTACTAGTTCCCATAAGTGTGGGGGGGGGCTCAGATTTTAGGTATCCTAAGTCTTTTTCTATAGCCCTGATAACGTGTTTTCAAATTATTATTAGGTAAGGATTTTTTTGGAGTCCTGACATATCAAACCAAAAGTTAATTTTCATTTTATTGAATAAATATCTTATCTTAATAATACATTTTTACAAACAGCTCAAAATCAAAATAATTTATTCAGGTAATAATATATAAACCTAACACCGGCTCAAACTGTAGATCCTACTAAAAATAATCGGCAAAAAACTAAACTCTTTTGCTACAATTAAACTATGTAAGAGTTTAAACACAATTTTTTATCATATTTATAAACCCTTATCGAGCAATACGTCTTATTAATGAAAGTTTTTTAAGAGAGAGAGTTGGTTCCTCCTAACTGGCCTTGGCCAGTCTGGGTACGGGCCGCAGGGTTGCCCCCTAACCTGTCGTGTCTTTAATTTTTTGCCCGAGGGGCCAGGGTAACAGCGACCCAGTGGCTGTAAGTTTTTTAAATCAGCTACAAGATAATATTATAGATGGCACTGTAGTCATATTATCAACTTGTACTATAAAGTTTTTTTTTATTTCTAGATTTCGGCAACAGCCGGTATAACTCGCATCACAGAAGAACACATCGGTCTTCTGCTGGCTTTGGACATGCCATTCTTCGCAGTCATCAACAAGTGTGAACTGGTTAGCAACATCAATGCTGTTGTAGCGAGGCTGGCTCAATTGTTGGAACCCGCTAATAAGGTCAGTAATTTTATTTTAAATAGCATCTATAAAGACTAGCTTATAAACTAGGTTATTATTTCTTACATCAATGCTTTTGGGTGATGGTGACCACTTACCATCAGGTGGCCCAATTGCCCGTCCACACACATATAACATAAAGAGAAGCCGGGGGGGGGGGGGGAAAGTTTAACAGATAAATAGATATATTTACTTTCCCATTTATAATATTAGTTTATATTGTAATTCGAAACATGCAGGTTTCCTCGCGATGTTCTTCAAGGAGCACGAGATGATAAATCAGGGATGCTGTATAATATATAGATTTATTTAAATTTAAAGTAATGGTATATATTGGTATTATTACAGAAACCGCTGTTAATAACTGACGAGAATATGGCAAGGAACTGCGTTGCGCCGCAAAAGTCGATACTGGACACCATAGACAATGTAGACGAGGAAATCAAAAAGGATCAGGAGTGAGTAGCTTCACAAGCCTTTATTTAACCCGAAGTGTTTCTGGGTGAACTCTTATATATGACTTTAAAACGAGTTCCATACTATTGGTAATGGTAATAATATTGTCTATAGCTACGCCAACCACCCTTGCTAGATACTTGCCTTGCTAGATACTGAGTCTGTGTGTAATTGTCTATACAATAGTATATCAGTTGTCTGGTTGCCATAGTACAAGCTCTGCTTAGTTTCGGATCAGATATATATATATATATATAGTTGAACGCAAATCACAGTAGTGTCGGCCGGCAGGGTGGCCGTGTTCCCGGTGAGCTGCGTGTGCGGCGCCGGCCTCAACGCGCTGCACGCGTGCCTGCTGGCGCTGGCGCCGCGCCGCGTCCTGCAGCGCCCCGAGGACGTGAGTGAACCATATGTTGCGCAGTTGACTAGTATCCTTTTTATTAAATTATAAATGTTATAATTTATGTCACTTTACAGGAGGCGTGCGAGTTTCAAATAGACGAAATTTTCCACGTAGGGGACTCGACGGGGCCCGTTGTGGGGGACTGCTCGCGCGAGGGCGACTCTACGAGGGCGACGAACTTATCATAGGTGCGTTGCGTTCTGTTAGTTGTGAGATGAATAGAGCGACGTATATTTTACACCCCCTCCCCCAGGACCTCTGGAGTCCGGCGAGTTCGCGGAGATATCCGTGCGCACGATATACCGCAACCGCGTCACTTGCGGCAGCGTGCGCGCGGGACAGTCGGCGTCGCTGGGCCTGGGTCGCTTCCCGCCGGGACTGCGGCAGGGCATGGTGCTGCTAGCGCGGCCGGGGGGCTACGACGCGGGACTATCAGAACTAGTCCACTCGTCGCAAGCTTCGGAGAAGAATCGAAAGAACGCGAGGAGACAGAACAAGAATATCCTCCAGGACATCGCCAACGTGAAGAACAGCCTCACGAAGACATCGGACACGAAGTGCACGAACGTGTACGTGTCGGACGACGGGAGCAAGTACAGCGACGCGCACGTGTCGTCGAGCGACACGCAGGACAAGTGCGTGTGTGACGACCTGGTGTTCCTCGAAGACCCAAACGACCCTAGACGCTGTATATACTTTCAGGTGAGCAGACAACTCTACTCGTTTTTAAAAGATTAGCAAACCTTAGATATGCGATTCCACGCGATTCGCTACCAACTCTGCTGTATTGTACACCACAAACACTTCTCGATCAATATATCTCTATATATAACACGACACTGTTACACTTAACTACTTATATACACTTTAGTTTTACTTACAAAGTTCCGATAACAACTTCACAGATAACCAAAACGGTAAATTTTTCGCGAATCCATAGTCAATACCACAGAATATTAAGATTTCGACCAAATTTCAAGGTCAAAGTTGCTTATATACTCTACTTGCTATTGGAATCGACTATAGACTTGTATATGTTTGCACAGCACATTGTGTGTGTGTGTTTTTTTATCCGTAACAGCACGTGAATGTCCTACTGCTGGGCTAAAGGCCTCCTCTCCCTTTTTTGAGGAGAAGGTTTGGAGCTTATTCCACCACGCTGCTCCAGTGCGGTTTGGTAAATACACATGTGGCAGAATTTCAGTGAAATTAGACACATGCAGGTTTCCTCACGATGTTTTCCTTCATCGTAAAGTACGAGATGAATTATAATCACAAATTAAGTACATGAAAATTCAGTGGTGCCTGAACCATCTTGGCTGTTTTTTTTATATGCTAGCAATATTTATTTATTTTAAGGACCACTAGTAGCTACTACATGTTTTAATGACAAATGTAAAACAATTTAGTGAAAATAGCTAACATGTGAAGCTTTTTAAAGTAGCCACAACAATTACAATATTTGTTTTAAAAATACATTAACACATAATTATAGCAACATGAGTAGAAAGATTAAAAAAAAAAAAAAAGCAGTCCAAATTGGTACAAATTAAAGATCATAAAAAAATAAACATGCACTTAATAAAATTAAAATTAATAACACAAATAGTTTGAAATTGATATAGGTACAAATTAAAATTAAATAATTCATTAAATTCATGCAAAGTTTCCGTTACAAAAAAATTACTAAAAATATACTAATTAATACAAAATAAAATTAAGATAACATTATTTATTATTTATTTATTTATTTATTATTTATTTGCATCTCTCAACAATTCTAGCGCCCGTTTACGATAAATCATGGCAGAGTCATTAAAAATATTTAGATCTTGACAAAAACCATTGTACAACCGTGATGATCTAGGCATTGGTGCATTACATCCTAATTTCGTTTTTGATATTCTGACATCAAAAGTGCCCAGAAAACTACGAACATTGCGCCTTGGAATACGATAGTATATCTTTTCAAGTAAGTAAGTACAGTCGATCTCGTTACGAATTATCTTAAATAGGAAAGAGAGATCTAATAATTGTCTGCGTACAGAGAGACTATCCATATTAAAGTCTTTCAAGAGATTGCTGTAATTTTTATTAGATTTATTGTATGAGGTTTTTTTGTTTCTGGATAGATGATATACAAATCGCTTCTGTATTCTCTCTATACGCGGACGATGTACATTGTAACAAGGATTCCACACAACACTACCGTACTCCAGTACACTACGCACGTAAGCGTTATAGATTATTTTTTTCGTGTTATTCGTGAAGTGTTTACCATTTCTAATTAAAAATCCTAACGTTTTGGAACTTTTCGTAATTATTTTATTGAAGTGCGGGACAAAAGTAAGCTTGTCATCAAAAATGACACCCAAATCACTTATTTCAAAAACTTCCTCCAACTTGATGTTATCAATGCTATATATTGTTTTGATTATATTGAGCTTTCGCGTAAATTTTATATGCTTGCACTTACTGACGTTTAATTCCATTTTATTATTTTTACACCAATTATATATAGCATTAATATCCGCCTGTAAGAGCTCTGAGTCAGCTAAGTTGTTTATTACTTTTGTTAATTTTAAATCGTCCGCAAATAAAAATACTCTACTATAATGTACCGTATCACAAATATCATTAATGAAGATATTAAAGAGCCAAGGTCCTAAGTGTGACCCTTGAGGAACCCCGGAGCAGGCTTTATATAGACTCGAGCTAAAACCTTTTAAGACAACAAATTGTTGTCTATTGTATAAATATGATTTGAACCACTCAAGCATATTACCATTGAATCCGTACTTGCTTAGTTTTAAGAGTAAAATATCGTGCGAAACTTTGTCGAAAGCCTTGGTTAAATCGGTATAAATTGCGTCAAATTGCTTGTGGTAATCAATAGCTGGCACAATGAATTCACTGTACGAAACAAGATTTGATGTTGTAGATCGACCCTTTATAAAGCCGTGCTGGTTATTATTAATCATTTGCTTAACATGACATTCTAGATATGGGTAAACTATTGCTTCAAATACTTTGGCAAAAGTGGAAAGTATGGAAATCGGTCTATAATTCTCAATGCACTCACTACCCTTGGACTTATATACCGGTACGATCCTAGCTATTTTCCACTTATCGGGAAAAACACCTGAGCGAAGTGATTCGTTGTATAATAAATATAAAGGGAAACTTAGTACCCATGCACATTTAGAAATAAATATAGGAGGGATATTATCATAACCTGTCCCTTTAGTTGTATCAAGTCTTTTTGAGTATTGATAAATCTGTCTTCGCGATATTACAAAATTAGTGAACGCTCCAAAGTCATGTTTACATTGATTATTATAAGATGGTAATGTATATGAACTTTGAGATTATGTGTAAACAGAAGCGAAATACGAGGCAAATTCGTTACAAATTTCTGATCCCGATTTCATTACTTTTTGTTTGTAAGTCATTATGCCTGGGAGTGCGGTACTATTATCTTGTTTGCCCTTAAGGTATGACCAAAAATATTTAGGATTTCTACTAATATTTTCTTCAACAATCTTAATGTAATTATTGTAGCAAATTTTCGATAAATCTGCACAACGTTTGCTCAAAAGACGTAATGAAATTTCATCAAGTGGGTTTTTATATATTTTGTATTTATTTAAAAAAACTTGTTTCTCGTTATATAAATTTATCATTTCCTTAGTGAACCATGGAGGATATTGTTTACCTTTTTGTTTCTTCTTTGGTACATATTTTTCGATCAATTTGTTCCAAATTTTATAAAATTTATCGATCATTAAGTTTATTGACTTACAATTACAAAATTCGCTTAACCAATTGATATTATCTAATTCTGAAATTATACTTACATAGTCAGCTTTAAAATAGTTCTTCTTTTCACCAATAACATTACTTTTTAAAGAAGTTCTTGATGAATAAGAAAATAATATATCTAAGGGAGGATGGTGGTGATCTGGAGGCACTATTGGCAAAATAGACTTACTAATTTTTATGTTATTATGATTACTGAATATTAAGTCTTATATTTTATTATTGTTATTACAAATGTTATTATGTTGAACTAAATTATTGAGAGATGCAAAATCAACTAGCAAATTTCCTAAGGAACTATTAGAAATAACATTATCATCAGTAGCGAACCAATTGATATTACTTAAATTAAAATCACCCACGAGCATAACATTTTGTCTATTCTCTGCAATTCTACTATTAAAATTATTGATAAAATTAGATAGCATATTACGGCTAACGGGAGGAGGCAAATAAACTGCACATAATGCAATTGAGTTACACTCATCGTGACAATTTTCTCGTTCAATATTTATCCAAAGATCTTCACACTGACTTTCACAAAAACTGAGTCGCATTGATTTCAGTTTATTTGAGACCGCCACTAAAACTCCACCACCATCTTTTTTACAATGTAAAAGTGAACTATCACGATCTCTTCTGTATACTGTATAACGGTTGTCGAATACTTCATGGTTCTCTATTTTATTATTATTATTAATAATAATAATAATAATACTTTATTTCAGATTAAACAATCCATATTAAATTAAAATTAACATTAAATTCAAATAAAATTAAAAAAATAATAACAAATAAATTAAAATAAATAATTAAAATTAAAATTAAATAGATTAGTAACGAATGCTTAAACTATGTTAGTACTTAATCCTAGAATTAGACCCGCTTCACATGTACACCATTCCAGTGTTCGCAGAAGTGACTGTCCAATTTACAAGCCAATGTGCTGAGGAGGGTGTTGGTACTTTTCGAAGTTCTGCTCATAATGGAGGCGACACGCTTGCGTATTATAGAGAAAAAATCGTCCACGCGAGCATCAGCGAACATTGCCGACGCACTACAGTGTCGAGGTTTCCTCAACACCGCCCTCAACACATTGTTGTATTGGACGCGTAGGGCACTGTAGGCCCTCAGCGTATAGTTCGTCCACAGACTGCACGTGTAAAATGATTGGCAATATGCTCGAAACAGGGCCAGCTTTACAGGTGTCGTACACCGTGCAAATCTGCGAGCCAACATATTACCTCGGACCGACAGAGCCCTACGCTCACGTTCAATGTCACTGTTATCACTGAGGTTTTCATTAACTATGTGACCAAGGTATCTGAAATCAGTTACCTATTTCAGGGGTGTGCCATATAGTCTTATGTCAGGATTACAATTTATCGGCTTGTTCCTACCCCTGAAAATTATAAATTCACTTTTCTTCGCATTGTAACTGAGTCCATTCACCCTGGCATAGTCCTCACAGATCTTTAGCAATTTTTTGAGACCACTGACTGAAGGGCTCAGCAGAACCAACTCCGGCTCCACTCAGCCTCCGAATCAGTTGGTTCACATACAAATTGAAAAGCCTGGGCGATGTGAGGCCACCCTGTCTTACTCCGCACTTCAATTTGTATGAATCGCTTAGTGACTGTCCCCATCTCACCACGTTCGTTTGGTTTTCATACCAGTACTTAGGCAATGAGATTTGATTGGATCTTAAGCTAGTTTCGGTTTTGAGCTTTTGCCAAAGAATTTTATATGACACTCGATCAAAAGCTTTAGACTGGTCCAAAAAACAAGCGTATACCGGCGATTTCCTGTCAGTGTAGTACCTCACAGTCTGCTTGAGGCACAGTATTGCGGTCTCAGTTGATAATTCAGGCTTAAAGCCAAACTGCGCGTCGTGAATTTTGACTGAATTATTTAACTGTGCATCAAGAAGACTGTCCAGGACCTTTGCTGTGATTGTCGCCAGTGATATCGGCCTGTAATTTGACCCGTCTGCCATATCCCCTGTTCTGTTTTTAACTATGGGCACCACAACAGTCATCATCATTGCATCTGGTAGATAAACATGGCTACAACAAAGATTATAGAGTAACCTGAGAACTCTGGAAAGGTGAATACCGGCATACTTTAAATGATCGATGCTCGTCGAGGCCGTCGTGACCCGGCGATTTCCCACGTTTCATGCTGTTTAACGCTTTCATTATGTCATTTCTTGTGAAACAGACCGGACCCTCACCAGCGACACTAACACCCCCAGCATCGCTCTCATCCCCACAGTCACAAATTTCACATGGGTCCACGCTAAACTGGGCTTTAAACATATTAGCAATATTTTTAGAGCCACTGGTACCTCCTACCTCAGCCGGAAGGCTCGCCTTTGCATTCAGCCTGTTAGTTTGTTCCCAAAATTTACTGAAATGTTTAGCCTCATACGACGAGGCGAGGATATCCATTTTTATTGTTTCGGCATTGTCTTGGCACCACTTTAATTTGCTCTTAAAAACCTTACGTGATTCTCGCATCTCGTCGTATGTCCTCCACATGTCGGCCTTCCAGCTAATATCCACGACTGAAAGCAATTACGAGTTTTCAAATGAGCCATCCTAACGTGCTTATTCCATCCCATAACATATTCTTTCTTACTACGCTTTACAGTTTTGTGGCTGGATAATATTGCAGCCTCCTGCAATATACCTATAATATCACTATACAGTTTATCTATAATTACTTTATGCTCGGACTTATTACATACGTTATTGCAACAATCGATCATTTCTATTGGAAAATTAACTAAACTTAACCTATTGTTACATAATTCAGTATATAGTTTAATCTGGTCACTATCCCTATGACCCCATATTATTTTGTTAGTAGAGAGCGGGGTCGATTCTAGTTTTTTATGATTGGCTTGTGCATTATAGTTAAAACTACAATGGACTTCCAGAGGATAGTGATCAGACCATGACACATTATTTATAACATTGATACTTTGTATATGCCTTCTAGCTAGTTCCGTTACAATGCAGTGATCTAACCACCGCGAGGACCCATGACTGTCACTAACATATGTGTAAACATTGTTCTTATTAGCAAGCATTTCATAGTCAGCACATACATAAGACTGATCAGTACAAAATTGCATCATTTCATTAAAAAATAACTCTTTAGGATGCGCATTAAAGTCTCCTAATACAAAAACTATACTAATTCCACAATCCTCAACAATTGCATTAATTTCACTCAGGCACTCTGTGTATTCTATTAAATTATCTGCACAGTCTGTAGGCATGTAAACAGAAAAATATAGTATATTATACTCACGAAGTTTACATTTGATCGCGCACAGCCTCACGTTATTACATTTAACCACTGACACAGAAGAAAAAACACCCTTTCGCCATAAGAGCGCGACGCCACCATAGGGTCTGCCTAGCAGAATGCTGGCACTGGTGTCCACAGCCGACGTACCAGTAGATTCAAACTCGTCGTGAACAGTGCCGAGGTAGGTAAGGTCATGAGGTAGTAACCAAGTCTCCTGTAGTGCCACTACGTCGGCACTCAAGCAAAGTCTTCTCACACTGTCTATTGAACGCTTAAGAAATTTACAATTAAAGCTCACCACCTTTATTTTATGACTTTTTAAGTTATTCTTATCCATTTTGTTTGTTTAAATTTACTGAAGCCTTTTTTCCATGTCTAAAATATATATACTTTCTGAAATAAATATCTTCCGGCCATAAATTAGCGTTAGTAAATACGGCCAATTTACTTCGTGGTATATAAAATTTGAAAGATAGATAATTTCTTGAACCTTTCGTATGTACTTTCTCTGGCAATATTTTTATCTGTGTCTTTTCATATATATAATCCGCTATATCTTGCTCCGTGTTTTCTTTTGAAATATTGTAAATATATAACGGAATTTGAATGTCTGCCGCTTTTAATTTTGTAGTTGAACTCGAGACGGCAGTACCTCGCATCCCTTTAAAACGCAACGATTTACGCTTTGTAACTCGAATCCATTCGCCTTCACCGCCACTGTGAGTGTCCGCCACTCCGTCTTGCTCGCACATTATTACATCGTGTGACGTCACTAAACCATCTGCCGCTATCGGCACCGGTAACGGTGCCTCACGCACGTCGTTCCGTCGATGCGAATTATTGCCGCGGTGAGCCTCCACGTGTTGCATCGGCGGGGTGACACAGATAGCTGTATCATTTACTATTGCCGGAGTGCATGCGTGCGTCGGCGATGGACGATCCGGAACCTGTTTTTGCACAGTCATTCTCTTTGTTGCAATATTCTCTAGTTCGTTCGTTGACCCCATCGATTCGCTAGCGTAATCGGGGACTATCCCGCATGCAGAAACCACCTCTCTTTGTATTTACATACTGACCATTGTCCCTTGATACAACTTCTGATGCTTGTTTCTTTTCTTTTTCACTAAAATATTTTTCAAATACACTTTTTGTGATATATTCTTCCTTTTGATTTTCTATGGCCTGGACTTGACTTTGAAGCTTAACAATATCCTTTAGTAGTCGCGTTACATCTATATGATCAAACGTAACTGGCGGTAACTTTTGCAAGTCTTTTGCCACAAATATGGGGATATTTTCGGGATCTATACTCCTTAACACCCCAATTATATCATCAATATTTTTCTGTCTTCGGTCTTCACCTTTCCTTTTAACTAGCCGTTGCGGAATCGATTGAAACAATAAACACTTGGCTTTAAGAATTTCCTGTTCATCAAAGGATTGGCGGCATATAAGGGCCAAGCTTACATTGTTCATAACATCTAATTTGTTTTGAATGAAACTAAGCACCTCGTTTATCACAATGTTACAATTATTACACTTTAACGTATCCATACCGACGGAGGTCACTGACCCGTGACCGACCGCACGCGACCGCACTATACAATTCTTAAGCCACGTTTCTGTTAATATAATAACATCATAATTTGTACACGATAAATTGCAGATGAAGTCATGTGTTTTAGTACGGAGACCTCGGACGTTCTGGTAGTATATATTAAGACCGTTGAATTTTATAACATGAAACACTAAAATGATCTATGAGTTTAGAGAGCAAAGCAATTTACTGGATATTATTCAAAACAGTATGATTTTTTACATAAATACATTCTGAATGTTCTGTCTTTCTCATAAATACCTTGCCCTGTCTAACCCACACAAATCTGTATTTTTTTTCTTTAGATTTTATTCGAGCTGCTGCATGTAAAGACTTAATAGCCGGTGACAAGTGTTCCATAACATATATTGGCTGCTTATCTGCTGCAATACCTATGTGACTTGTGTTCAGTTTATCGTCAGGATGCGATTTATTGTAATTGATGACACATGCTAGCATCGTGTCTCTCATTCGTGGTGTGGATAGCTTTACAATCACAGATCTGGGTCTTTTGTCGCTGTTGTTCAATTTTGCAACTCTAGTACAGTGATGTATATCAGACTCCTTTAGATCACATGATATTGCTTTACTCAGTTGCATTACTGCACTAATTAAATTTTCATTTTTATGCTCAGGAATCATTTGTATTTCAATGTTATTTGATCGATTATACTGCTCCATAGTATGTATTCGTTTTTGCAAATCAGATGTTACATTTTTTAGTGCATTTTTCTCTCTTTCCATTTCCGCAAATTTATCGTCGTAACTTGCAATTATTTTTTTAGTAGATTCGTATTCTTCGCTCAAAAAAGTCATCGAGTTTTCAATAGTAGATATTTGCTCTTTTATAGGTTTAAGATTTTCTTGAATCATTTTGTTTAACATGTTAGTGATATCTTCCAATAGTAAATTTTTTTAAAGGCCTGAAACTAATTACGAATGATTTGTTCAACGTCTTGTTTAGTAAGTTGTTCTGATGCAGGCGACCACTTTTCAGACTGTTTGCTTTTTTGCCGATTTGTCACATTGTAAGATTCTGGAGAAGTATTATTTCTTGTTGTTATTATTTTTTTCTGTGGAATCATTCTTACTTAGTAACGACTATAACAGCAACTTCTTAACAGAAAAATAAATAAATTGAAATAGGTCACTGTATATTTTTTAAAGTATTTCTTTGTTTTAAAATAAATTACTAGAACTTTAAGTGTTTCTTAAAATCGTTTTATAAAGCATTTATTTTTATTAATATACTACTTTCTTAACTTATTTTGCTCGTAAAATAAGTCACTGCCCTTAGTAAAAGTACCTATATTATATTAATTACTTATTCAAACAATAATGTTTTTATATAGATCACACACTGTCTTTGTTATTTACACATATCTACGTTTTATGATTTCAAAACACAGTCCTTATATTTTTAAAACAATTTTTTTTTTACGGAGCTATATAGTTCCGTGCGCTTACGCCGCCTTTTTGGGTCTGGCACAGAAGTCTTCTCTCCAAGCTACTGGCATATGGTACACAAGCGTAGCCTTCGTGTTTTAGTAGATGGTTGCGCTTCACAATTCTATGTAGTGAATGCTGGGGTCCCCCAGGGATCTGTGCTATCTCCCACACTCTTTCTTTTGCATATCAATGATATGCTCTCCCTTGGGAACATACATTGCTATGCAGATGATAGTACAGTGCATGGTGGATACCACGGACGCGCAGTGGCTGGGCGGGCGGAAACTGAGGAGAGGCGGGAGAATCTTGTCATTGAACTCGATAGGACGTTAGAGCTCATTGCCAAATGGGGTTCTGATAATCTTGTTGAATTTAATGCCAAGAAAACACAGGTATGCGCTCTCACAGCGAAAAAGTCACCATTTTACCCTCATCCCTCACTCTGTGGCATACCGCTGATGATACAAAGCAAAATCGCCATGCTGGGGATGGACGTTCGCTGCGACCTTAGTCCAAGGGCATATAATTACATCGAGGCTATGATAAAAAAAGCTTCACGAAAACTCGGAGTTCTGAACAAGGTGCGGCGTTTTTTCACGCCGAAACAACTGTGCCTGTTATACAAAACACAGGTACGATCTTCCGTTGAATATTGCTCGCACCTTTGGGATGGCTCCGCTAAGTACCTACTGGAGGCCTTGGACCGGTTGCAGTGACATGCAGTACGCATTATTGGCGACGTAAAGGTAACAAACACCCTTGAACCTTTACAATTGCGTCGCGAGATAGCAGCACTGAGCGCTTTCTATCGACTGTATCACGGCGAGTGCTCTGAGGAATTATTCTCTCTAATTCCTGCTTCCTCCTTCCTTCTTAAGTCCACGCGAGCTGGTTCTCGATGTCACCGCCTAACTGTGACATCAATTCCTAAGTGTGACAATCAATGTATTTACATAAGAAAAGTAGTATATGTAGTATATCAGTTGTCTTGTTTCCATAGCACGAGTTTTGTACAAGCTTAATTTGGGATCAGATGGCCGTGTGTGAAAAATGTCCCAGGATGTTTTTATTATTAGTTTCAAGGATTTAGAATTAGGATTACGTTGTTAATGTACCAGGAGAACATAAACAGTGAGTCGGTCTCACCGAACGATTAGATTAAAAGACTCAATTAGTTTCAGTTAGGATGACAGTGTTAATGTACCAGGAGATCATAAACAGTGAGTCGGTCTCACCGAACGAATAGATTAAAAGAGTCAATTAGTTCCAGTTAGGATTACAGTGTTAATGTACCAGGAGATCATAAACAGTGAGTCGGTCTCACCGAATGATTAGATTAAAAGAGTCAATTAGTTTCAGTTAGGCTTAGAGTGTTAATGTACCAGGAGATCATAAACAGTGTGTCGGTCTCACCGAACGATTAGATTAAAAGAGTCAATTAGTTCCAGTTAGGATTACAGTGTTAATGTACCAGGAGATCATAAACAGTGAGTCGGTCTCACCGAACGATTAGATTAAAAGAGTCAATTAGTTTCAGTTAGGATTACAGTGTTAATGTACCACGAGATCATAAACAGTGAGTCGGTCTCACCGAACGATTAGATTAAAAGAGTCAATTAGTTTCAGTTAGGATTACAGTGTTAATGTACCAGGAGATCATAAACAGTGAGTCGGTCTCACCGAACGCGGATGGCATTAATCGAAATAAGATCAATGTTAAATATATTTGATTTGGCCCTCAGAACATCCGACGCCGACTATTCCGGCGACAAGTGCTACGGGAGTCTACCCCCGCAGCCTCGTTTCGGGAACGTCGAGTACAAACTGCAGCTGGTCTCGCCGTGCGAGCAACGCTTCCAGCACCTGGTGACGCAAGTGAATAATAAATAATATTAAATATATAACATTATATATAACTTAGGTAGCTAACTGGGTAGGTATCACCCACTCATCAGATATTCTACCGCAAAACAGCAGTACTTGGTATTGTTGTGTTCCGGTTTGAAGGGTGAGTGAGACAGTATAATTACAGGCACAAGGGACATAACGTCTCAGTTCCCAAGGTTGGTGGCGCATTTGCGATGTAAGCGATGGTTAACATTTCTTACAATGCCTATGTCTATGGGCGTTAGTGACCACTCACCATCAGGTGGCCCATATGCTCGTCCGCCTTCCTATTCTATAAAAAAATATATTTATAAGGCTTCGTATCCAGAAGTTTTTGATTCGATTATCATGTAGAGATCCTATACGTGTGTACTCGTAATAAGGAGATGACGCCTTATCCCAGCTGTGGGTAAAAATGCTGTTTCATTTTTAAACAAATTAAATGATACCTACTCAGTCGCGACAAAAACCGACTTTGTTAATATTATATTGTAATATCATTTATTTTATCCTCAGATAAATATTTTATGGTCAAGAAACTTAGTTGTAATTACAATGGCAGTATAAAATTTGATCTTGAAATTGTAATGACTTCATTGGTTGATGGTATGTTAGCTGTTTGTAGTGCGCAATACAATAATTTTTCTTTTCTACAGTTGAACTCGATAACGGTAGAGGGTTCGCTCGCCTGAACATGTTCAGGCATTTGCACGAAGTGAAAAGTGGTAGGACGTCCTTGCTCAGCCACGAGATACTCGGCTTCGATGCTCAGGTGCGCTAATGATTATTTTGACATTTATTTAAATTAAGAACAATCCCCCACCCACTTGCAAAGCCCGGGCAAACACCACTGCTTAATTAATGGGCACATTGTCAGGAGATCTGCTTTTATGGGATGAAGTATTGCTATGTATATCCATCAACCCGCATTGAAGCAGCAAGCTAGAGCTCCAAATCACAAGTGGAGGGGAGGCCTTAGCCCAGCAGAGGCGTTATTTTTTTTATAATAAGTAAATAGAAAAGAAAAGTTAAAGTAAGTTGTACACTAGAAGTGAGATTTGGAAGCATGTAAAGACATTGTTTGCGCCTGAACTCTCTCTAATTTTCACCCTGGGATTATGTAAATGTCTAAGTCCCACTGCTGGGCTAATCCCTCTTCTCCCTTTGATGAGGAGCTTATTCCAATACGCTGTTCCAATTTAGAGGTTCTAATCTGGGTTTTAACACGCTATCATTAGTAACGATTTACACATTCTATTCACTACCATCTCGGTTCTCAATTGGATTAAGAGTGTGTGGGAATAGAGACTGTCTGTGCTTGCACGCACACACAAGTACCATTATTAGTCCCGTGCAGTTGTCTAAACCGTTCGTATCCGTAACAGCCTGTGAATGTCCCACTGCTGGGCTAAGGCCTCCTCTCCCTTTTTTTAAGAAGGTTTGGAGCTTATTCCAGCACGCTGCACCAATGCGGGTTGGTGGAATACACCTACTACTTGTGTATTCCTAAAACCTGTATGTGTCTAATTTCAGTGAAATTAGAAAACTCAGGACCTCCGGGGTCTGCGGTCTTATATGAAGCCACTAGACTAACGAGGCAGGCAAATGAGTTGCATTCATGATGCTGAGTTGTGTACCGGGTAGCGGATGAGTCAAAGTTGTAGCTTTTAAAATGCTTTGACGGCAATTTTCAAAGGCTATGTCGGCTTCCGGTGTCCACTCGATCGGGGTTTTGTCGTTTTTCTTACGGTTGTGCAAATATTTGTTGAGTTCGTGTTGAAGTTCGGCTTGATGTGGTAGGCAGTCTCGATAGAAATTCAACATGCCTAGGAAGCGACGTAACTCGACGATGGTTTTCGGTTTCGGATATTTTGAAATGGCTTCGATGCGATCTTCAGTCGGTTTGATTCCGTCCGCTGAGACTTCGTAACCGAGAAAATTAATTTTGCTTTTTCCGAATTCGCATTTTTCTATTTTCAGTGTGACGCCAAATTTTTCTAATCGCTGTAATACTTGATGTAATAATTCAATGTGTTTTTCTTCGTTTTCGGAATATAATAAGATGTCATCGACGAAACAGAAGCAGTTTTCGACGCCTCGGAGTACTTCGTGCATAAATCGCTGGAATGTCTGGCTCGCGTTACGTAGTCCAAAGGTCATGCAGTTGAATTCAAACAAACCGAATGGAGTTATAATCGCGGTTTTCTGTGCGTCTTCCTCAGCAATTGGTATCCAGTAGTAAGCCATTTTTAAGTCGATCTTCGAGAATATTGTCTTGTTATGAAGTTGATATGTGAAGTCTTGTATGCAAGGTATCGGATAGCGGTCGGGTAGTGTGATCGCATTTAGACGTCTGTAGTCACCGCAAACTCGTAAGCCGCCGTCCTTCTTCTTCACAACGTGTAGCGGGCTCGCCCAGGGACTGTTTGACGGTTTGCAGATGCCCATTTCCAGCATATTCTCGAACTCAGTCTTTGCAGCTTTATACTTATCCGGTGGAAGCGGACGCGGACGGGCGTAGAGTGGCGGGCCAGTTGTCTCGATATGGTGGACGACGTTATGCTTCGAAGGTTGTTTGAGTGACATGGGTCGAAGTACATCTGGATATTGCTTCAGTACGTGGTAATAGGCTTGGTTTGTGCCGATTACGTGTACCTTTTCTGTTTCTGTTTCAGCGCCTGTAGAAATTTCAATAGCATCGACGGAAAGTTCGGTGACTTTATCTATTAGTTTCTTCTTATGCAGGTCTACTAATAGTTTGAAGTGTCGTAGAAAGTCAGCTCCCAAGATCGATGTTTTGACGTCAGCGATGATGAATGTCCATAGAAAGTTTCGTCGTAAACCAAAATCCAATCTTAACGTTTTTTCGCCATACGTCTTGATAGGTGTGTTGTTTGCGGCAAATAATCTGCAGGCGTTTTCGATTTTTGTATTGCTTCTATAATTTGATGCTGATAATACGGATATATCGGCGCCGGTATCCACGAGGAAACGTTCTCGAGTGTTGCGATCGTAGATACATAGGCGGTTGCTGGCAGTAGGGACATCGAGGTCCGCCGTAGTCGATGTCGGAGCTAGTTTAAAGCTTTGTTTCTTCGGCAACACGGCGACTCGCAACGCTTCGCTTTATCGCCGAATCGGTAATGGTATTTACATTCCCACGTGGCATCGCCGGGCTTCACAGATGATTTGTTTCTTGTTGAGTTTGAATTGGATCGTGGCCTTGACTGGGAGCGATAGTGACGGTATTGACGATGTGTGGAGCGGCCGCGTATTTCGTTGATTTCTAGCGACAATTTTTCTAGCTGCTTCGATAACATTGCTATTTGTGTTGATACGGCGTCGTTCGTAGTTGTTGTTGCGGTCGATACAGCGGCGATCATCGCGAGCTCGGAGTATTCCGCCATCTTGTCGGCCATGGCGGCGAGTGTGTCGAGTGATGACTCGGTATTTACGGATAGAACAACGCGTATCTGAGTAGGTAAATGGTTAAGCCACTCGATACGGAGCCCTTCGTTCGTAATCATACCGGCGCTTAGTTCTCGCATCTTGCGAAGTAATTGAGAGAGTTTCTGGTCACCCAGCTGTAGACCGCTGACGAGCTTCTGGAAGTTCTTTACGTCTGATTTTTCATATACGGCGAGTAGTCGGTTCTTCAATGTGATGTATTTATCAGTAGCCGGCGTGTCGTATAGAATGTCGGTGACGTGTTGCAGGTCCGTGGCTTGCAGCTGTTGCAGGACGTAACGGAACTTCTGATCATCGGACGTCTTCAAGGGGTCGACGACAGCTTCAAATTGTATGAACCAGGCTCGTGGAAGGTCCCTCCAGAATGGTAGTATCCGTGACTGTACGGAGATGGCTGCCAGGTCTACCTCGGCCAGAGGTTTGGGGTCTTGAGCAGCAGTATCTTGATCCATTTTCTCAACGTCGGTAGGTCACCACTGTAGGGGCTATTGCTTCCCTAACTATTTCGGAGGTTTCTTGAGTATCGTAATAAACTTGTTTATGCTTCAGGTGGAATGATTTATTTGAAATTTACACAGATATATATACAAAAATGACAATTATTAATAACCAATAAACAATATTTACAGAAATTCGTCTCCAATAAAAAGTTTCACATTATAACCAACGAAATTGGATTATAATGTGAGTTACAATTTAATTACCGGTTTACCAATCGGAAGGGCTATAACAAGAATAAAATTCTTTAAGAAAATTATGTACAAATAAAAACATTGGCTTTTCTACCAATAGCGAGTGAGTATGTAAGAACAATAATTATTTCTTACGAATTGTATGAGAGGTGAGGGGCGCACCGTCGCCGCGGGGGGCACCATATAAATACGCGCCTATCTGTGTCCATACAAAACTCGGCGTATGTGCTCCTACGTTTTAGTAACCGCGCGCCTTCGGCTCGCGGCGGTCATATGCTTGATGTTTTGTATGGACGCTGCGTGTGGTAGGTAATGTAGGCCCCACACTACATATACTACTTTTCTTTTGTAAATACATACTTATACAGAAAATTACACTCAGACTCAGGACAAACAGACATGTTCATGCACACAAATGTCTGTCCTGGGTGGGAATCGAAACCACAACCTTCGGCGTGAAAAGGCAAGTATCTACCAACCGCGCCAAACGTCTAGTCAAAATTAAATCTTTTAATATAATCGTTCGGTAAGACCGACTCACTGTTTATGATCTCCTAGTACATTAACACTGTAATCCTATCTGAAACTAATTGACTCTTTTAATCTAATCGTTCGGTGAGACCGACTCACTGTTTATGATCTCCTGGTACATTAACACTGTAATCATAACTGGAACTAATTGACTTTTTTAATCTAATCGTTCGGTGAGACCGTCTCACTGTTTATGATCTCCTGGTACATTAACACTGTAATCCTAACTGAAACTAATTGACTCTTTTAATCTAATCGTTCGGTGAGACCGACTCACTGTTTATGATCTCCTGGTACATTAACACTGTAATCCTAACTGAAACTAATTGATTCTTTTAATCTAATCGTTCGGTGAGACCGACTCACTGTTTATGATCTCCTGGTACATTAACAATGTAATCCTAACTGGAACTAATTGACTCTTGTAATTTAATCGTTGGGTGAGACCGACTCACTGTTTATGATCTCCTGGTACATTAACACTGTAATCATAACTGGAACTAATTGACTCTTTTAATCTAATCGTTCGGTGAGACCGACACACTGTTTATGATCTCCTGGTACATTAACACTGTAATCCTAACTGAAACTAATTGACTCTTTTAATCTAATCGTTCGGTGAGACCGACTCACTGTTTATGATCTCCTGGTACATTAACACTGTAATCCTAACTGGAACTAATTGACTCTTTTAATTTAATCGTTCGGTGAGACCGACTCACTGTTTATGATCTCCTGGTACATTAACACTGTAATTATAACTGGAACTAATTGACTCTTTTAATCATTGGCATTGTAAGAAATGTTAATCATCGCTCACATCATCAATGCGCCACCAACCTCGGGAACTAAGATGCTATGTCCCCCGTGCCTGTATTTACACTGGCTCACTCACCCTTCAAACCGGAACACAACAATACCGAGTACCGCTGGTCTGCGGTAGAATATCTGACGAGGGGGTGGGACCTACCCGGACGGGCTCGCACAAAGCTCTCCCACCAGTAAAAATATATCGTATTGTCACCCCGACACCTCAACACGTGCCCCCCCCCCACCGCAGCTGAAGTGGTGGCTGCGCTCGGGCGGTGGCGCGGCGGTGTACGTGGTGGGTGTGCGCGACTGAGGCGCGCTGCGCGGGCTGCGGGCGGGCGCGCTGCGGGACATGGCGCACGCGCTCGCCGCCGCGCTCGTGGGCGCGCGGGCCCGCCGCGTGGCGCCCGCGCGCGCCGTCGCCGAGGTGTACATCCGCAAGGTGGGCACGCCTGGAACTGGTACACCGAGGGGCCGCGAGGCCGCGATCGAGACGGAGATGGTTTGTCGATGTGTGCTTATAACGTTGCCATAGTACCCGCGTTCCCTGTTTTGGGAGATTTTCGGGACTTAATTAAAACTAAATAGGGTTATTAAATTTTACTTTTTAATGTTTATTATACATTTTTTTAATTATAATATTTTTTTGTTATCCTCCTACACCCGAAAACCGTTGCATTGTTTGTTTTTGTTTCCGTTATCAATAGTACTTCGGCATCTTTATATGGTACTGGATTAGCGTTCTCCTCATAAAGAATGGTTGCCACATATATTTCTATGTTACCCTCTTGACTCGGAATCTAATAATATTATAAATTCATAAAGAATGTTAAATCATGTTGTCGTTAGAAAACTATAAATAGGATAACGAATAAATTAAAATAACATATATACATATAACGAAGCACTTTAGTTTATTAATGGACTCCGTATTTATTTGTTTCATTGTCGACGAGTCGATATTTTTTATCGAATATCGGGACTTTTTTTAGCCGATGCTTTCAGCACTTACATGATAAATAATTATAGGTTATGAATAATAAAAACTGGAAAATCATATTATCTTTAGGATTTTAATGCGATATAAGGTTCCGTCATGCTATGGCATAAATAAACATCACTGAGAAACTATATTTTGAGACAAAATAGTCGTACTTACGCGTGAAAACACACGCCGGCAATTTTCTTCTTGCTGTCGCTTTAACATGAAATAATACGACACTGCACCACTGTATAACCATCGATATGATATAAAGATTGTTTCTCGGCCTTTACACTAGACTAGAATCGTTTTCTAACATAAATATAAGCGAAAAATGAACATAAAACACAATGAACGCACCAACTGTCAAGTTTGTTTCGCTACTTAAGTAACGAAACAAACACCAACACTGGTTACACGATAAGGGTCAAAAGATTTGATAATTCTATCTCTGTCTAAACCTGTCTACGCTACAGTACGTACTCGGTTCGCAGCTGGCGGACACGCAGCAGAGCGTCGTGCTGCGGGTTGCAGTGATGGGGGCGAACGAGGCGGGCAAGTCGACGCTCATAGGCGTTCTCACTCAAGGTACGTTCGTTATTATCTTGTTGAAGTCGTGAGTTCTAGTAACTAAATTAAATATTGTAATGGGCTGGTGTCTGGTGGAGGATACTCTTTGGAAAAACAAGACTAATTGCTCTTACAAATGCGGTTTATTTTCCATCATGCGGGTGGTTACACTTAACAAATAGGCGAATGCACCTCTAAGTACGGAGCCAGCAGACTATCCCACCAGGTGGAAGTAGCCGGTAGCACTCGTATCTAGAAGCGAGTATTTTCTTAGAAAGCCTTCAAATAATGTCCCAGCAGGTGTGGAAGCACTATCTTGCAGCTATCAAGATCCCTAAGACTCGATACAAATATTTAAACACACCGAGCAGGTCATTATTCGTGAGCGAATCTTGCCAGCGCGTTTCAGCTTTGGTCGCGTATCGTAAAGCACCATCTAGTGATGAAAGGTTTAACTAAGTTCTATGGTTGGGTTTGAGATGGCGCTAGTTTCTTTGTTATAATATTGAGTATTTAATTACAGGCACAAGGGACATAACATCTTAGTTCCCAAGGTTGGTGGCGCATTGGCGATGTAAGCGATGGTTAACATTTCTTGCAATGCCAATGTCTATGGGCGTTGGCTATGGCCATACACTACGGGAGCCCCTAGGATGCGAAATAAGGTCATGACCAATCTGTACAATGCGCTGTGCATCCGCTCTCGTGTATGCCTTCCTACATGACTTGGAATTTTTATTGTAGTTTGCATTCAGTGAGTCAATGTTAGATGCCCCGCTAATGCAGCTGTTGATCCACGTGCGATATGCCGCCTGCTTAGATGATACAGCGTCGGCACATTCACGAGTGAACCAACGGTTACGCGTACCCCTATTGATGAGATCTGAGGTAGGAATGTAGTATTCCATTCCTAACATGATCTCATCTCAGCAGCGGCACTAGCTGTCGGGTCATTCCCACTGAAGCGACGTTCCTTCCAAGGGACTGACGCATAGTAATCGCGCATACCGTCCCAATCTGCCGACTTATAGTGCTTTGGCACTATAAGTCGGCAGCAGCTACAAGTCGCGGCAGCAAACGCGACGTTTGCATACCGCTGATGGCGGCAGCTTGGCCTGTGGCACTTTGGTAGATATAAGGCTGTGATCCGAAGAACCAAGTGGAGCTTGAACCACAACCTGATATTCCACCGGGTGAGAAGTCAGCAGAAGATCCAGTAGAGAAGGCGCTTGCCCATCAATGTCTGGGATCCTGGTGGGCTGATCAACCAGTTGGGTCAAGTCGTGTGTGAGAGCAAAAGCATGAGCAGTTCTTCCAGCATGGTCAGTTTTGAGGGATTTCAACCATGATTCATGGTGAGCATTAAAATCCCCCAAAAACACCAATTCCGCGTTAGGAAACTGCTCTTGCGCAGCATCTGTCACCCGACTAAGATGGTCAAATAATCGGCTTGTCTCCAAGTCACCATTGTGAGATCTGTAGAGGCACACGTAGACTCGACTCTGACGAACCAGGTCCACACGTACCACCAACATGGAGAAGGAGGGGTCCTCCAAGCAGCGCAATCGGTGATAACAAACACCCGCCCTGACGAACAAGCATACTCCGGCTTTCCCTTTAAAAGATTCTTCTAGCATGTAGCCGGGATTGTTAAGGTAGCTGGTGTCGGCAGGGCGGAGTATTTGCGTCTCCGTGAGAAACAGCATTGATTATAATTGAAACTAATTGACTCTTTTAATCTAACTGTTCGGTGAAACCGTCTCACTGTTTATGTTCTCCTGGTACATTAACAACGTAATCCTAATTCTAAATGTTTGAAACTAATAATAATAATATCCTGGGACATTTTTCACACACGGCCATCTGATCCCAAATTAAGCTTGTACAAAACTCGTGCTATGGAAACCTGACAACTGATATACTACATATACAACTTTTCTTTTGTAAATACATACTTATAGGTTACATTTTCTGTATAAAGGAATCGGAATTGATCTCTATCTGATAAGGAAAAGGAATTGATCTCCAGATCGTCGTCGTCCTCTTCACCGATGCCCGCATCGGCGCTGATGGTCGGCGACAGTAGGGACTCACGAGGTAACGGACGCCCCTCAGGTGGTCTGGCATGCAGCGGTGCTATACCGTGGAGGTGTACGCTCGCACTGCTATATCTGCCTTAGCAAATAGCGAGCGAGCGAGCTTGTGGACGAACTCCTCCACGGTGGGTGTCCTGGTGTCTCTATGGATGACATCATTTCTGACGTACTTTGGAGCTCCTACAATCAAGCGTAGGCATCGGTTCTGTTGGATCTGAATCCTCCGCTTCTGGTACGCTGAGCAGAGTGCGTACCTGGCGGGGGCCGCATACGTCAGGCGCGAGCGTACGTAGGCACCGTAGACCCTCAGTCTGGTCTTCAACGGAAGCCGCGACGTGAAGAGGGTGTGCAGCTTAGACCGGGCAGCCGCGGCATGACTCACCACCTTGTTAACGGTGGGTATCATGCGCAGCCTGCGGTCCAAGTGACACCCCAAGTAGCAGACTGAGGTCTGCCATCCCACTTCCTGGCCTCGGAAGGTGAGCCGACGCATCGGCTTATCAGCACCGACAAGCAGAGCGGCCGTCTTACCAACGTTGACAGCCATCCTCCACTTGTCTAGCCAATCCGGTATCAGATCCAACACGCGTTGCATCCTGTTTATGGCGACGATCTGGTGGTAGGACGTTCCCCTCTGGCGCATGCTTACACAAACTCCATCGAGTGCCGCTACGTGGCGCTGGCGTCCCGGAAACGATTCCATAACGTAGTCTCGAACGTATACCACTAGATGGCGTTGACCGAAATAATTCACCCGGTTGCGACACGGCCATCCTGCTTGCACACGCCCACGTGTGATTGTTAACCTGCCGACAAAACATACCACAGGAAAACCTTGTTCTGCTCGGCCACTTCTGACATTACATACACATCGGATAAATAAAGAAACTCTTAGATCACTACAGTTTAATTTCTATTAACAACTCAACTTCAACTCTACTTTAAAACAATATCGAACAATAGGAATTCAAAATAATCAAAATTACAATTACAGTCAAGATCACCACGCCAGGCCAGATACCACATTCATTTTATTCCACATTAACACTATACTGCAACATTATCTTTAAAGTTTACAAAACTCTACGAGTAAAAACCTCTAGCGCCACGGCTCTAGCCGACTGGCAATCACATTGCCCTGCCGCATCCACCGCGTGGATCGAAAACTTGCATGTGTCCATGTGTATCACCCCGTGACTACACACCATTGTGGTCTCTCTTAGACCCCGACCTCCGCCTGAGTTAAACGCGCACCGCGCACCCACGGTCTACTTGAGTTGCCTCAAGAGTTACCGACTTCTACCGGGCTACGACTACGTAATAACTACAGGTACGATCGAACGCAATACGGCCGCTAGCACCCCTTACTCGTCTACACACATTAAGCTTACTCGTCAATACCGTTACAGCTGTCATCAACATCAACATCAACTGGTAAATGACCTGCTGTCATTTTTCTTAATCGTCTAAATCGAAATCGTCGGTATATTGATGAAATGTATTGTTCCCATAGATGTTTTTTTCCTGATATATCTAATATGGGAATATTATTTTCATCCGTAAGTTGGTGAGTCGTCTTTTTGTGTCCTACCAAAGATTTTATTTCCTTATGCAGGTTAAATGCATCATGTTTAGCATAAAGGTCCTCCACAAAATCACACTTGCACTGATACCAAGCATCTCTAGCATAACGAACTTCACGCCGAATTATCTTATCAATCTCAGTATACTTGCTATTGTCGGAATTCTTGTAGATTCTCCTTTCTTCGATAAGATCATATATTTTTTCTGTCATCCCACTCTGCTTAGGAATCCAATCTCTTTTCAAGTGTGTCTTATTGATGTTTAATATTTTGTTCTTCATTGAACACCACTCTTCCTCCACCGTACGCATTATCCCAGGTTTCTCATCTGCTGCCCACTCGTTTATTTCTTTCGCCACTTTATCTTGGATGTTAAGTTCTTTAAGTTTCCTCACGTCTATTGCGTGGTACTGTGTTCTCTTCTTTAGTTGTTTGAGTCTACATGATATTAACATGGTTCGGTTTGATTTTGGTACTAAGTTAACAGGTGCATTAATGTATTTTGTGTTTATGATTACTCCCACTCCATACTTGTTGGAGCTATCCTCGGAACCAGAGTAATACATGGTGTAATTATTATCTACTAGCTGGTGCCCGCGACTTCGTCTACGCAGGATTAGTATTTGGAGTAGCTTATATTAGCGTGGCGTAGAAAAGAACTAACATTATGACATAAATATTTTTTGAGTCGCATTTGAAAAATATAACTGCTTGACAATATTTTAACATAAGAAAATTGGCAATATAATAAATATACGGTAATTAGGCACTGCAGAACCCTGATCATAGGCCTATAGTTATCTAGCTACTGCAGTATGCTCTTATAAACTATATTTAACGATTTTTTTCCTTCAGCATAAACATGCAGATTTTTTTGCTTTGGAAACACGTGAGCAAGCCACATAGAGCTGACCGTGAGAAAAACATGGCGTGCCTAAATGTATGCCTGCTACCTTTAAGGTTTGCTCCTGCGATTTGTTGATCGTCATTGAAAATTCGACTTTTAACGGGAACTGCAGGCGTTTAAAATTGAATGGCAAGTTATTGGGTATGATTGGGATGCGCGGTATAAGAACACTGTCTCCCTTGGCTTCTCCAGTTAAAATTGTGGCCTTCACAATGTGCCTTCCTAGTTCAGTAACTCGCATTGATATACATCACGTTATTTACAATATTATAAATCAACCAAAAAAGGACCAATTACTAACCTACCTACAACCTCTGTAATTTACAAAAAAAAGAAGGAATTCGGTATAATGAACAGGTAAGTAACCTATATCTATTAATTTAAATAAAAATAAAGTATCTTATTTAAGTGTAACTCCTAACCAAAAAAAAAACTGCCAATACCTAATCTTGGGCCTATATTACTTGAAGCACAATCCGTTTTTAAAAAATCGCTATAACCATGAAAATTCGCAAAACGGAGACAACAGTCAACGATGTCTGCCCTCGCGCTTCTGCCCGCGTTCGGGTCGCGCACTCAGCGATGAGCGCCTTCTTCCCCCACACAAGTGCGTCGCACCGCCCGCCACCGCCGCCGGAGGCGAACCGCGCCGTACCGCTCGCTACACCGCACCCGTAGTATCGCGCATTTAAACTAAATGATGTCTATCATACATTACATAATTATGTGTAACTAACGTTTATGGCAGCGCACGCCAGAATAGCTCGCAGGAAGGTAGGTTTTTTCCTAGTTACTTGACATTTAATGTCATATTTTGGACAGCTCACACAATATCTTTATAAATTGTAGCCTATGTGTTATTCTGATGTATAAGCTATATTATTGGAAAGTTTAATTGAAATCCATTCAGTAGTTTTTGCGTGAAAGAGTAACAAACATCCATCCACACATACAAACTTTCACGTTTATAATAGTAGTAGGATTTGGTGTTTACCTTTGCCTATCCATCTAATCTCACTTAGTCCCATGATGTTAATCGTCATTCGTTGCATTTCTTTGCAGACATTGTAGACTTTTTCAGGACTCTTCAAGCTTCTGACGTTCCACGTTCCTATCTTCATTTGTTGTTTTTTCCACCTGGAGATTCTTAGCACCCCTGTCCCATCTAAGGGACGCCAGGAACTCGGGGCCATTTCTTTCTTAGACGTTTCCATAAAGCTGACGATAACTAGGGAATAATAGTGCAGTGGTTTTCCCTTGCCTTCTGCACCAGACATTTTAGAGGTTACTCAACCTCAAAGTTACCTCAAGGTCGCTGTTTCCCTTTTTCCAATCATGGTGCGTATGGTTATACCGCCATTGATCGGTCGCCAGAGCCTCGTCTGTTATCTAGCAGGGAGCACCACGTGCAGGTGAGGTTGGCAATTGGGTCGGTTTAGATGGTAGCTCCGTTCCCCCCTTACCCCCCTTTCTAATAAAATAATATAACATTTATAAACATATTTTATAGTAAACATACAAAAAGATTTTTTTTAATTTAACTTTTTCTAATCTGTTATGACTAATAAAAACATTAAAATGCCTTATCGGTTATCTGTTGTGATTATTTTGATAATGAAATTTGTCATTCATGTTATGTTATTGTATTCAAAAGGAATGTTACTTATCTGTTCCCAAGTCACTTTCTGTGTGTTTTTTTTTAAATATATATATCGAGCAGGCATAGTGAAATACATATAACACTACCTTAAACAATAATGACTGTTTCAAACCTAAACAAGCACCAGTGAATTTTCATGTGATTAGTTTGCGTTTAAAAATATCGTGAGACAGCCTGCATTTATAATTATCAAATTTCACTGAAATTCTGCTAAACAATCCACGGTGTATTATCCAAAATGGTAGAACAGACCTTAACCAGCCAGCTTACTCGTACTTCCTAAAAATAACATAAAATAATTTTGAATTACATTGCTTGTTCGACTCTGTTACATATAATGACATTTTCGGAACATCCAGAATAAATACAGAAATTGGCAATATACCACTTCAATAAAAAAAAATAACCAATGTCAGAAATGAAAATATGGTGTGTTGCCAAAACAATTTATAAAGCTTTTATTTTACAATAATACTATAATTATGAAATCGATTTTCAATATTTATTTGTTAAAATAAAACTTCAAAATATACAAGCGCTGTCCCGCAGTTTTATTCGCATTCTATCCAATTGAAGTTAAACAAAATGACGCCCTGAATTCGAGCCTTTTATGAGACCAATTTGTTTATAAAAAAAGGAATGTGAATAAAACCTCGGGCGGAACTAATTTGAAGCCTAGCAGTAGTATTTATATTATATGACGAGCCGTTTGGCGTGGTTGGTAGGTACCTGCCTTACACGCCGAAGGTTGTGGGTTCGATTCCCACCCAGGACAGACATTTGTGTGCATGAACATGTCTGTTTGTCCTGAGTCTGGGTGTAATTATCTATATAAGTATGTATTTACAAAAGAAAAGTAGTATACATATGTAGTATATCAGTTGTCTGGTTTCCATGGCCCAAGCTCTGCTTAATTTGGGATCAGATGGCCGTGTGTGAATAAAGTCCCAGGATATTATTATTATTATTATACATAGAGCTATACAATAAATATTAGTTGGCGGTTCTGTGGTCGCGTTATCGTATGTCTATTGTATGAGCAAATAAATATTCGCTTTCAAATTGAGTTCCAATTTTAAATTAAGGCTTAGTTTGTTTTAATTTTTGTTATTTTCAACGTTAGGTAGTAATTATTAATATAAAACAATATACTTATATTTAATTTCGTGTCGTATCGTCTCGGTAGAATCCACACGTGAGTCCGATGAAATTATGCCACTTCACTGTATCAGATTATATAGACTTTAGATAAAACAGTTCAGTGCCTTCTTCTCCTTTGTTAAAGGATTCTTTTTTTTGAGCTTTAGTGTTATTCATAAAAAAAAATTAAAGAGTAGAAAAAATTACGGTCGAAATATGCAAATTCATATATGTCTACAGAACTTGTACCTATGTAAGTATGTTTATAGATGTAGTAAGGGCTAGCTAATGTCGATAATATTAGTATACATATATGTTATTTTAAAGTTGCCGTCATGATTTTTCTTTAATACAATGATTATAAGAAAAAACTATGACAGGTTTTTTTTTTGACGTCAAAGAAAATGACGCCCTGAATTCGAGCATTTTACAAGATACAAAAAAAAGACAAGTATCTACTGCTGCTTTAAGCTTTAAGGTCTTATATCCCTCTATGAAGGTTAGGAGCTGTCTCAGGTTACTGCATTACCCTCGTGGTTAGAAGCGCGTTATTATATAGATTACTAACTCCGTAATATTTTAAGGGCTTAAATAAAATGTTTTTACGGAAGGACAGACAAAAAAAAATTACTTATTTTTGAGTCAGAAATCTTCGCAGTTTTACACAGAACACCTCACCAAAACTCATACACAATCGAATGATTAGTTCAAGAAGGTTTACATAACGACAAACATACTTACAAACATTCCTTTTCATTTATTAATAAATTACGTAGGGCTGCCGTTGAGGATGCAGAATGAAACCGAACGAATTTAACTTATACGTTTATTTAAGTAATTAAATTTAACAATTAATTATTTCTAATTTCTAATACGTGACAGTCTGTTCGATATTAGAACAAAAAGTGAAGATCTGTAGTCTGAATTACATATTTATAACGAAATGATTCACCGATCACTGAATGGTCCCCACGGTATGGTAATTCTTGGTAGCACTCGATGTTCGGGAGGTCTTGCGAAACAAAGCAGCGACGCTGGCAACAGGTGCTAGCTTCAAGGAATGCATGGTGTGATTATTTCTCACGGTATGGTATTTCTTGGTAGCGCTCGATGTTCGGGGAGGTCTTGCGATTATTTCTTAACAAATATGCTTAATGTTATTATGTATATTAGTAGTTTTATTCAAAACATAGAGCCGAGATGGCCCAGTGGTAACAACGCGTGAATCTTAACCGATGATCGTGGGTTCAAACCCGGCCAAGCACCACTGAATTTTCATGTGCTTAATTTGTGATTATAATTCATCTCTTGCTTTACGGTGAAGGAAAACATCGTGAGGAAATCTGCATGTGTCTGATTACACTGAAATTCTGCCACATGTGTATTCCACCAACCGGCATCGGAGCAGCGTTGTGGAATAAGCTGCAAACCTTCTCCTCAAAAAGAGGAGAGGAGGACTTTAGCCCAGCAGTGGGACATTCACAGGCTGTTACGGATTCAAAGCATGCTAATTTTATTTTTATCGTGTCAGTGAACTCTATTTAAATTTATTTATAATAAGAAAATTCACGATTGTCACGTTAAGAGTCTAAATTTAAAGAGGGTGACACTGCGAAGTACATCTATTTATATAATAATAGTTTTCGCCCGCAGCTTGACCCATGTTTGAGGGACTGAGACAGATGTATGTCCTTTGTCCTTTTCTGTTACAATGTCAACATTTTTTCGGTCCTGATAATCGGTCGAGAAGTTAAAACGTAAAAGCGTAACAAAGAAACAAACACACTCACATTCGTAATATTAGTAAGGATTCTTTTGACCCTGTTGGTCTAGAAGCGATATATAAGGCCGCTGATCTCAAGGTCCTCAGTTCAATCCCCGGGTGGGGCTGATAGAAAGTTATTGGGTTATTCTTTTGAAAATTCTCAATAGCAGCTCGGAGTTTGGATGTTAGATGTGTGTTCATACCCGTGCCTCGGAAAGCACGAAAAGCCGTTGGTCAAGCGCTTGGACTCCCTTCGGTTGTTGTTGTATTGTTGAAACGTAAGCAATGAAGTTCTGAACAAAAATATCATCTATACTTAATATTATAAATGCGAAAGTAACTGTATGTCTGTTACGCTTTCACGGCTTAACCACCCCCCTATAACACGCGTGCGAAACTGCGAGTGTTAACTAGTATTCTAAAAGCAAAACAAAAATAAGCTTAATAAACATAACTAAATCTAAAAGTATAAGTAAGACATTCTAAAATAATTGTCTAACCATAAATCAATAAAATAACAAATAAAAAGCAAAAATCCACGCGAGTCTTGGTTCCAAAATGTCTTATACCATTCTAATCGCGCGCGGATTATACATATTTCTTCCATTTGTTTAATATTTAAATTTCATTATTGACGGGCCGGTTGGCGTGGTTGGTAGACACTTACCTTTCACGCCGAAGGTTGTTGGTTCGATTCCCACCAGGACAGATATTCGTGTGCATGAACATGTCTGTTTGTCCCTAGTCTGGGTAAAAGAAAAGTAGTATATGTAGTATATCAGTTGTCTGATTTCCGTAGTACGAGCTCTGCTTAGTTTGGGATCAGATGGCCGTGTGGGAATAATGTCCCAGGATATTATTATTATTCGAACAATAATGGGTAATCTAATTTTTCAGACAAAAATGGACTCGTTCTTCAGCCTCTTCGATCCGTCAGATGGCAATACGAACAGACAGAATAATAAGAAAAAACATAAAAACGATCAAGAGAACGGCAGGAAGAACCCAGACGCACCCAAGGGTATGTACAAACCTTTGTATATATGTAATAAGTTTATTTATTGAAATAAAAACTAAAGTCGTTGCTCTGTTAAGCGAAATTAATTCTTTTTTATATCATATCACAAATTACTTCTGCAAACAAAGTATGAGTACAAATTATAATTATTTACTAACCCGTAAAAAGAAACAACATTAAAAGCTATTGCTTCAAATATTTTTTTACAATCTGAATTGTTTCTTTTTTAAAAAAACGTCGTTAACTTTTTATTATATTAAGCCAGTGTGAATTTCTCTAATTATAGAATGACACATGACATAATGCAAAGTGTTGCCACAATAGATAATACTTGGACGTATTAAGTCGAAGTTAATGCACGTGCAATTTAAATTTAATGAAGCGCCCAAAGAGCTTCATTTACATATATATAACATACTGGCATATAAACGCACAGCCCAAACTACTGCGACATGAAAATTTGCATACGGGTTCCTTTTACGCAATAGGTTAGCACTTAGGAAGGATTTTTGAAAATTTAACGCTGCAGAAGGAACTCGGGCAGGAAGAACAGAAGGAAGAAGAACAAAGTATCGCCAGCGAAGGACGTCCTAACAACAGCATGGCAGAGTTCATCACAAGAAGTACCGGAACCGTTGAATAATCAATCGTCGATACCAAAGGTCTGTGACGAGAAAATCGGAAAGAACGTCAACGATTTGAAATCGGAAGACGATTTTAAGAAGACGAAGAGGAAACCGACCAATGATGATGAGGATGCAACGAGAAGTGGGACAAAGTTTGCCGATAGAGTGTACAATGTCATCGATAAGTTGGAGAAGGTCAGGATAAAGGACGATATGTATTTAGCTGGTGATTTCAATTCCGAGGACTTGGAGAGTGACGTCTTCTACAGCTCTGATGATATGGAAGACTTCTGCGATGATACGTAAGTGATGTTTTTTGTTAATTAAAAAAAAGTATTATAATTTATGTGTTGTAAAGTAGTAAAGTAAAGTAACAGCCTGTGTATGTCCCACTGCTGGGCTAAGATCTCCTCTCCCTTTTTGAAGAGAAGGTATGGAGCTTGTTCCACCACGCTGCTCCAATGCGGGTTGGTGGAATACACATGTGGCAAAATTTCAGTGAAATTAGACACATGCAGGTTTCCTCACGATGTTTTCCTTCACCGTAAAGCACGAGATGAATTATAATGACAAATTAAGTACATGAAAATTCAGTGGTGCTTGCCCGGGCTTGAACTCACGATCATCGTTCAAGATTCATGCGTTCTTACCACTAGACCATCTCATCTCTTATGTGTTGTAATTTTGGGTAATTATACGTTTTTTCTTAAGGCTTTGCTTGCTTTCCACGGTATGGAAGAGCAAGAAACAATAACATATCTATTCGCTTCACCCGGTATTTCAATCAAGGCTTTATATTTAAGCTCATTAACTAACATCTAGATTAAAAGAGTCAATTAGTTTCAGAGATGTAGAATTAGGATTACAGTGTTAATGTACCAGGAGATCATAAACAGTGAGTCGGTCTCACCGAACGATTACATTAAAAGAGTCAATTCGTTTCAGTTAGGTTTACAGTGTTAATGTACCAGGAGATCATAAACAGTGAGTCGGTCTCACCGAACGATTAGATTAAAAGAGTCAATTAGTTTCAGTTAGGATTACAGTGTTAATGTACCAGGAGATCATAAACAGTGAGTCGGTCTCACCGAACGATTAGATTAAAAGAGTCAATAAGTTTCAGTTAGGATTACAGTGTTAATGTACCAGGAGATCATAAACAGTGAGTCGGTCTCACCGAACGATTAGATTAAAAGAGTCAATTAGTTTCAGTTAGGATTACAGTGTTAATGTACCAGGAGATCATAAACAGTGAGTCGGTCTCACCAAACGATTAGATTAAAAGAGTCAATTAGTTTCAGTAAGGATTACAGTGTTTGCATTTGTGTGCATGAACATGTCTGTTTGTCCTGAGTCTGGGTGTAATTTTCTGTATAAATATGTATTTACATAAGAAAAGTAGTATATGTAGTATATCAGTTGTCTGGTTTCCATAGCACGAGTTTTGTACAAGCTTAATTTGGGATCAGATGGCCGTGTGTGAAAAATGTCCCAGGATATTATTATTATTAGTTTCAAAGATTTAGAATTAGGATTACGATGTTAATGTACCAGGAGAACATAAACAGTGAGACGGTTTCACCGAACGATTAGATTAAAAGAGTCAATTAGTTTCAGTTAGGATTACAGTGTTAATGTACCAGGAGATCATAAACAGTGAGTCGGTCTCACCGAACAATTAGATTAAAAGAGTCAATTAGTTTCAGTTAGGATTACAGTGTTAATGTACCAGGAGATCATAAACAGTGAGTCGGTCTCACCAAACGATTAGATTAAAAGAGTTAATTTTGACGAGACGTTTGGCGCGGTTGGTAGATACTTGCCTTTTCACGCCGAAGGTTGTGGGTTCGATTCCCACCCAGGACAGACATTTGTGTGCATGAACATGTCTGTTTGTCCTGAGTCTGGGTGTAATTTTCTGTATAAGTATGTATTTACAAAAGAAAAGTAGTATATGTAGTATATCAGTTGTCTGGTTTTCATAGCACGAGTTTTGTACGAGCTTAATTTGGGATCAGATGGCCGTGTGTGAAAAATGTCCCAGGATATTATTATTATTAGTTTCAAAGATTTAGAATTAGGATCACGATGTTAATGTACCAGGAGATCATAAACAGTGAGTCGGTCTCACCGAACGCGGATGGCATTAATCGAAATAAGATCAATGTTAAATAAATTCGATTTGGCCCTCAGAACATCCGACGCCGACGATTCCGGTGACGAGTGCTACGGGAGTCTACCCCCGGAGCCTCGTTTCGGGAACGTCGAGTACAAACTGCAGCTGGTCTCGCCATGCGAGCGACGCTCCCAGCACCTGGTGACGCAAGTGAATAATAAATAATATTAAATATATAACATTATATATAACTTAGGTAGCTAACTGGGTAGGTATCACCCACTCATCAGATATTCTACCGCAAAACAGCAGTACTTGGTATTGTTGTGTTCCGGTTTGAAGGGTGAGTGAGACAGTATAATTACAGGCACAAGGGACATAACGTCTCAGTTCCCAAGGTTGGTGGCGCATTTGCGATGTAAGCGATGGTTAACATTTCTTACAATGCCTATGTCTATGGGCGTTAGTGACCACTTACCATCAGGTGTCCCATATGCTCGTCCGCTTTCCTATTTTATAAAAAAAAAATACCTTTGATATCACACAACGGTTATTAATTGATATAAAACAAACAATTTATTAGGAAAACATTTTACTTGCTCGAAATATTTTATTAAATCACGAAGGTTTTAAAAATATGCTAATTTTGACTGTTAACGCTGATAAAACGCAACCACGAGCTACAGTGTGTGCTTTCATACAGACCCTGTGGTCTTGACAGCTCAACGCCACGAGGTTATTCATTTTATAACACGGATTAAGAAAAAACAATAGCGTTTTTATGTGTCGTTTAAGCAATATATATGTATATTCAATTTGAGCGTATAATACAAACAATTTTATTGAGGTTGTGCTCGTGAAATATATCGATGCGATGCTCGTAGTTCCACTCGGGGCCGATAGGTGGCGCCGTTTCGAGTGACGTACAACGTTAAGCGGCATGTCAAAAGCATAATAATGCCCCGGATACACACGTGTGGAGCTGTTAGTTAGCGAATCGTTTAATTAAAATGAATTTTGATAGGCGGTTGACATTCAGCGAGATATTTTTTTTTTATAGAATAGGAAGGCGGATGAGCATATGGGCTACCCGATGGGAAGTGGTCATCGACGTCCATAGACATTGGCATTGTAAGAAATGTTAATCATCGCTCACATCATCAATGCGCCACCAACCTCGGGAACTAAGATGCTATGTCCCCCGTGCCTGTATTTACACTGGCTCACTCACCCTTCAAACAGGAACACAACAATACCGAGTACCGCTGGTCTGCGGTAGAATATCTGACGAGGGGGTGGGACCTACCCGGACGGGCTCGCACAAAGCTCTCCCACCAGTAAAAATATATCGTATTGTCACCCCGACACCTCAACACTTGCCCCCCCCCCCCCCCCCCAGCTGAAGTGGCAGCTGCGCTCGGGCGGCGGCGCGGCGGTGTACGTGGTGGGCGTGCACGACTGCGGCGCGCTGCGCGGGCTGCGGGCGTCGCTGCGCGCGCTGCGGGACTTGGCGCGCGCGCTCGGCGCCGCGCTCGTGGGCGCGCGGGCCCGCCGCGTGGCGCCCGCGCGCGCCGTCACCGAGGTGTACATCCGCAAGGTGGGCCCCCGTTCCCTGTTTTGGGAGATTTTCGGGACTTAATTAAAACTAAATAGAGTTATTAAATTTTACTTTTTAATGTTTATTATACATTTTTTTTAATTATAATATTTTTTGTTTTCCTCCTACACCCGAAAACCGTTGCATTGTTTGTTTTTGTTTCCGTTATCAATAGTACTTCGGCATCTTTATATGGTACTGGATTAGCGTTCTCCTCATAAAGAATGGTTGCCACATATATTTCTATGTTACCCTCTTGACTCGGAATCTAATAATATTATAAATTCATGAAGAATGTTAAATAATGTTGTCGTTAGAAATTTATAAATAGGATAACGAATAAATTAAAATAACATATATACATATAACGAAGCACTTAGTTTATTAATGGACTCCGTATTTATTTGTTTCATTGTCGACGAGTCGATATTTTTTATCGAATATCGGGACTTTTTTTAGCCGATGCTGGCAGCACTCACATGATAAATAATTATAGGTTATGAATAATAAAAACTGGAAAATCATATTATCTTTAGGATTTTAATGCGATATAAGGTTCCCTCATGCTATGGCATAAATAAACATCACTGAGAAACTATATTATCTGTCGCTTTAACATGAAATAATACGACACTGCACCACTGTATAACCATCGATATGATGTAAGGATTGTTTCTCGGCCTTTACACTGGATTAGAATCGTTTTCTAACATAAATATAAGCGAAAATTGAACATAAAACACAATGAACGCACCAACTGTCAAGTTTCAACAAACACCAACACTGGTTACAAGATAAGGGTCAAAAGATTTGATAATTCTATCTCTGTCTAAACCTGTCTACGCTACAGTACGTACTCGGTTCGCAGCTGGCGGACACGCAGCAGAGCGTCGAGCTGCGGGGCGCGGTGATGGGGGCGAACGAGGCGGGCAAGTCGACGCTCATAGGCGTTCTCACTCAAGGTACGTTCGTTATTATCTTGTTGAAGTCGTGAGTTCTAGTAACTAAATTAAATATTGAGTATTTAATTACAGGCACAAGGGACATAACATCTTAGTTCCCAAGGTTGGTGGCGCATTGGCGATGTAAGCGATGGTTAACATTTCTTGCAATGCCAATGTCTATGGGCGTTGGTGACCACTTACCATCAGGTGGCCCATATGCTCGTCCGCCTTCCTATTCTATAAAAAAAAAATATTTATAAGGCTTCGTATCCAGAAGTTTTTGATTCGATTATCATGTAGAGATCCTATACGTGTGTACTCGTAATAAGGAGATGACGCCTTGTCCCAGCTGTGGGTAAAAATGCTGTTACATTTTTAAACAAATTAAATGATACCTACTCAGTCGGGACAAAAATCGACTTTGTTAATATTATATTGTAATATCATTTATTTTATCCTCAGATAAATATTTTATGGTCAAGAAACTGAGTTGTAATTACAATGGCAGTATAAAATTTGATCTTGAAATTGTAATGACGTCATTGGTTGATGGTATGTGAGCTGTTTGTAGTGCGCAATACAATAGTTTTTCTTTTCTACAGGTGAACTCGATAACGGTAGAGGGAGCGCTCGCCTGAACATGTTCAGGCATTTGCACGAAGTGAAAAGTGGTAGGACGTCCTCGCTCAGCCACGAGATACTCGGCTTCGATGCTCAGGTGCGCTAATGATTATTTTGACGTTTATTTAAATTAAGAATAATCCCCCACCCACTTGGAAAGCCCGGGCAAACACCACTGCACTTTGATGTGCTTAATTAATGGGCACATTGTCAGGAGATCTGCTTTTATGGGATGAAGTATTGCTATGTATATCCATCAACCCGCATTGAAGCTGCAAGTTAGAGCTCCAAATCACAAGTGGAGGGGAGGCCTTAGCCCAGCAGAGGTGTTATTTTTTTTATAATAAATAAATAGAAAAAAAAAGTAAAAGTAAGTTGTACACTAGAAGTGAGATTTGGAAGCGTGTAGACATTGTTTGCGCCTGAACTAATTTTCACCCTGGGATTATGTAAATGTCTATGTCCCACTGCTGAGCTAATCCCTCCCTCTTCTCCCTTTGATGAGGAGCTTATTCCAATACGCTGTTCCAATTTAGTGGTGCTAATCTGGGTTTTAACACGCTATCATTGGTAACGATTTACACATTCTATTCACTACAATCTCGGTTCTCAATAGGATTAAGAGTGTGTGGGAATAGAGACTATCTGTGCTTCCACGCACACACAAGTACCATTATTAGTCCCGTGCAGTTGTCTAAACCGTTCGTATTCGTAACAGCCTGTGAATGTCCCACTGCTGGGCTAAAGGCGGGTTGGTGGAATACACATGTGGCAGAATTTCAGTGAAATTAGACACATGCAGGTTTCCTCACGGTGTTTTCCTTCACCGTCAAGCAGAGATGAATTATAATCACAAATTAAGCACATGAAAATTCAGTGGTGCTTGCCCGGGTTTGAACTCACGATCATCGGTTAAGATTCACGCGTTCTTACCACTGGGCCATCTCGGCTACTTGTCTAAACATTATCTAGTTTTCATACTCATTTTTCAATTATATTAATCTTTGTAAAAGCTTCCGTTATTCTATTATCCAGTTGTATGATGGCGTATGTTACACCCAGTTAACGATAGATGGCGCTCAATCGAAATGTCACATTCCTGAATCGCGCTGTCAAGATATTCGCTACGGAGTGTATATAGTGTAGAAGTGATTGTTTTTGTAATCTAATAAATTGTAGTTTCATTTACCTAATCCCAGGTATCAGTGTTGCAGAACTATCGATAGTTTGACCTCGAAAACTATTATCGACAGTACTTCCGAAAGTATCGTCTTGTGTCAATATTGTCGATATTATCGATAGTTACTATAGCTCTCTGTTCACAATACTATTGATAACTCGTTTGCCTGCCTCGTTGGTCTAGTGGCTTGATATAAGACCGCAGACCCCGGAGGTCCTGGGTTCAATTCCCAGGTCGGGCCAATAAAACACACACTAACAGGAAAACGTATGAAATGGACAAATGAATGCAATGAAGCAATTATTAGGATTTATTTCAAAATAACACAATTAGAGACTAATAAGACCGCTTATAGAAAACGTTTGTATGAAGAGTTTATAAACTTATACCCAGAGTTTACACACATTACAGAGCAAAGATTAGCGGATCAACGAAGGGCAATAATAAATAATAAATATATTAAACAAGATAGATTAACACTGATTAAACAACAAGTAGCAGATGAATTACATTATACACACACACTAACGGAAGACACATATAATGAACATTTACAAACAACAGAACAAAGTAATATTACACAACGATGCATTCAAATCTAATTCAGAAACAAACTCACAAGCTAGGAAAATGCAAAACACTACAGTTACATGCACTGATTCCGTTACATCAACCCCTATCGATGAACAAAACATAGAAAGTATCACCCACGATCATAATGTGACCTTAGAAGTAAACACTGAAATAGAGAACACATTCGTTCATGCTCTAGAACATTTTTGTGATACTGAACCAACTAGCAGACCATACATTCCTAAACAAAGGACTTCTAAAAAGTTTTCATTAATAATGAAATACATAGATACGATGATACTGACAAAATTTGTAAACATTGATACTGATTTTATCACTCTACAGAAAATAATTTACTGTGCAGCATGGACAGCAGCTAAATGTAATAGGGCAAGAATGACATTCTTAACCCAAAACAACCACCAAAACAAATCATACAGAAAACCTAGTTGGCAAAGAAGATTAGAAAATAAAATAAGGAAGTTGCGAGCCAATATAGGCAGGTTAACACAATTTATTAGAGGAAATAGAAACCCAAAAGTAGTAGCTGCAGTAGATCTCATAAAGACACAATATCAATCACACGCACAATATGAAAATACCAACACGCATATAGAACACTTCTTAGATACCTTAAAACAGAAACTCAATGCAGCAGCTAGTAGACTTAAGAGATATTTGACGTGTACTGCCCGTAAAATAGAAAACAAAACATTTGCTAACAATGAAAAAATCTTCTATAGAAATTTATCATCTAACTGCAAAGATAATGAGCAAAATCTAGAAATACCTCCCCCTGAAATATTTCGACAATTCTGGGCTAAGACATGGGAAAACCCCATAGAACATAATGAACATGCAGACTGGGTTAACGATATAACTACACATATTCCAGAGATGGAGTTGAACTTCCTACCAATAGAAACATTTATAGATGTCATCAAACGAATGCACAATTGGAAATCCCCAGGCTCAGACAATATTCACAACTATTGGTAAAAGAAATTTAGTAGCACACACTCATACATACATAAGTACTTAAATACATTCATTCAATCACCACATTTACTACCGAAATATATAACACATGGAATCACATACTTAGTATCTAAAGATAAACATGATACCACAAATCCAGATAAATACCGACCAATAACTTGCTTACAAACCATATATAAAATTTTATCAGCTTGCATAAGTGAAGAAATATACAAACATTTAACTAAACATAATATATTAGCCGAACAGCAAAAGGGGTGTAGAAAAAATAGCCAAGGTTGTAAGGAGCAGCTTACTTTTGATGCAATCATTTTAAATAGTGCGGTAAAATCAAAAACAGATATCCATACTATGTTTATTGATTATCAAAAAGCCTTTGATTCAGTCCCGCATAGCTGGTTATTGCATGTCTTAAAATTGTATAAAATAAACCCTACCCTCATATCGTTTCTTAAAAATTCGATGCAAAACTGGCAAACTGTATTAAAAATAAAACAATCATCTATGAAATCTCTAACTACTGAACCAATCCGTATCCAACGAGGAATTTTTCAAGGAGACGCTCTGAGCCCCCTCTGGTTTTGCTTGGCCTTAAATCCTCTTTCACTCTTGTTAAATAAAACCAATACAGGATTCACACTTTACGGTAATAACACCCAATATAACTTATCACACCTCATGTACATGGACGATATAAAACTTTACTCCACTGACAAAAACACGCTGCTTGAGTTAGCAAGCATTACGGAACAGTTCTCCAAAGATATTCATATGAAATTCGGTGTCGACAAGTGCAAAATTCTGTCAATCTCGAAAGGAAAAATCCTTTATAATAGCTACACACTCGAAACTGGTGAACAAATTGAACCAATGGATGAACTAAGCACATATAAATACCTTGGTTTTAAACAATCTAGGCAAATACTACAAACTACGACAAAACAAGAACTGCTTACAAAATTCTCGCACCGATTAAATCTCGTATTAAAGACACACCTTAACTCTAAAAACACAATAAAAGCTATTAACACATATGCCATACCCTTACTTACGTACTCTTTCGGAATAATACAAATTTAAAAAGTGACATAAAAAAATTGCAGCGAACTATAAGCACTCACTTCACTAAATATAGGAAACATCATTCAAAATCTTGTATTCAAAGGCTCACACTACCACGCAAAGAAGGAGGAAGGGGAATAATAGACATACACAATTTACACAATAAGCAGATACTCTCACTCAGACCATACTTCCATGATAAATCCGAACACTCACCTCTACATAGACACGCAACAGAAATAGACAAAAAGCTTACACCATTAAACCTACATGACAAAACACTCAAGTAAACGAACATATCATAAGTAAACAACAACAAATGTTGGCATGGGCTGAAAAAATACTGCATGGGAGGCCTATTTGAACCAACCCCACGTCGACAAAGAGAAGTCGAACGAATGGCTCAATCGAGGTGAACTGTTCCCTGAGACCGAAGGTTTTATGCTCGCCATTCAAGACCAAATAATAGAAACTCGTAACTATAGGAAGTACATAATGAAGGATAATAATCAACCTACTGACTTATGACAATGTAACGCAGCCTCTGAAACTATTCAGCACATAACGGGGGCTTGCAAATCTCTCGCACAGACCGATTATAAGCATCGACATGATCAAGTTGCTGCAATCATACACCAACATTTAGCATACAAATATAAACTTATAACAGAAATGAATCCATATTACAAATATAAACCGGAAAGTGTATTAGACACTAGAAACCACAAAATCTACTGGGATAGAACAATAATAACTGACAAAACTATCTGTTATAATAGACCAGATATTACCGTTCATGATAAAATCAATAGAATCGTTTATCTTATCGATATAGCCGTTCCTAATTCACATAACATACAAACCACAATATCTGAAAAGTTAAGTAAATATCAAGATCTCGCCATAGAAATTAAAACGCAATGGAAAGCACAAACAGTACACATAGTCCTAATAGTCCTATCATCCACAGGTATCGTACTAAAATCCTTGACACAAAGTCTGAACACCTTACAAATGCCAGCGTATATCCTCCATATACTTCAAAAAGCCATAATCCTTAACACCTGCCGTATCACCCGAAAGTTTATATCATCATCCACTTTATCATCAACGTTTTTAATATAAGCAACACTCCTTAACGCTTGGCTGCAGCCCGCGTTTTCGGTTTAAACTCTTCGAAAGAAGAGAAACTTTAAAAGTTAAATAGAAATAATAATAATAATAATATTGGACATTATTCACACACGGTCATCTGATCCCAAATTAAGCAGAGCTTGTGTTATGGAAACCAGACAACTGATATACTACATAAACTACTTTTCTTTTGTAAATACATACTTATATAGATAATTACACCCAGACTCAGGACAAACAGACATGTTCATGCACACAAATGTCTGTCCTGGGTGGGAATCGAACCCACGACCTTTGGCATGAAAGGCAAGTAACTACCAACCACGCCAACCGGCTCGTCAAAAAATCAATACGTCAATACTATCGAAAAATCATTGATTATCGATAGTCCAAAACTATCGATTTTATCGATAATGGACTATAGACATGCAACACTACCCGGTATTACTTATACCTAAAATGAAAGTCATATAATGTATTACATTCATATAATCAGGGTAATGTCGTCAACTACGGTTGTTCCGAGCTGATGACAGCGGAGCGCATCGGAGAGAGGAGCGCCAAGCTGGTGTCTTTCCTGGACCTGGCGGGCCACAGCAAGTACCAACGCACCACGCTCCACGGGCTCATGGGCTAGTCCCCGCACTACGCCATGCTCGTTGTAAGTATGTTTATTTATTACTAGTTCCCATAAGTGTGGGGGGGGGCTCAGATTTTAGGTATCCTAAGTCTTTTTCTATAGCCCTGATAACGTGTTTTCAAATTATTATTAGGTAAGGATTTTTTTGGAGTCCTGACATATCAAACCAAAAGTTAATTTTCATTTTATTGAATAAATATCTTATCTTAATAATACATTTTTACAAACAGCTCAAAATCAAAATAATTTATTCAGGTAATAATATATAAACCTAACACCGGCTCAAACTGTAGATCCTACTAAAAATAATCGGCAAAAAACTAAACTCTTTTGCTACAATTAAACTATGTAAGAGTTTAAACACAATTTTTTATCATATTTATAAACCCTTATCGAGCAATACGTCTTATTAATGAAAGTTTTTTAAGAGAGAGAGTTGGTTCCTCCTAACTGGCCTTGGCCAGTCTGGGTACGGGCCGCAGGGTTGCCCCCTAACCTGTCGTGTCTTTAATTTTTTGCCCGAGGGGCCAGGGTAACAGCGACCCAGTGGCTGTAAGTTTTTTAAATCAGCTACAAGATAATATTATAGATGGCCCTGTAGTCATATTATCAACTTGTACTATAAAGTTTTTTTTTATTTCTAGATTTCGGCAACAGCCGGTATAACTCGCATCACAGAAGAACACATCGGTCTTCTGCTGGCTTTGGACATGCCATTCTTCGCAGTCATCAACAAGTGTGAACTGGTTAGCAACATCAATGCTGTTGTAGCGAGGCTGGCTCAATTGTTGGAACCCGCTAATAAGGTCAGTAATTTTATTTTAAATAGCATCTATAAAGACTAGCTTATAAACTAGGTTATTATTTCTTACATCAATGCTTTTGGGTGATGGTGACCACTTACCATCAGGTGGCCCAATTGCCCGTCCACACACATATAACATAAAGAGAAGCCGGGGGGGGGGGGAAAGTTTAACAGATAAATAGATATATTTACTTTCCCATTTATAATATTAGTTTATATTGTAATTCGAAACATGCAGGTTTCCTCGCGATGTTCTTCAAGGAGCACGAGATGATAAATCAGGGATGCTGTATAATATATAGATTTATTTAAATTTAAAGTAATGGTATATATTGGTATTATTACAGAAACCGCTGTTAATAACTGACGAGAATATGGCAAGGAACTGCGTTGCGCCGCAAAAGTCGATACTGGACACCATAGACAATGTAGACGAGGAAATCAAAAAGGATCAGGAGTGAGTAGCTTCACAAGCCTTTATTTAACCCGAAGTGTTTCTGGGTGAACTCTTATATATGACTTTAAAACGAGTTCCATACTATTGGTAATGGTAATAATATTGTCTATAGCTACGCCAACCACCCTTGCTAGATACTTGCCTTGCTAGATACTGAGTCTGTGTGTAATTGTCTATACAATAGTATATCAGTTGTCTGGTTGCCATAGTACAAGCTCTGCTTAGTTTCGGATCAGATATATATATATATATATATATAGTTGAACGCAAATCACAGTAGTGTCGGCCGGCAGGGTGGCCGTGTTCCCGGTGAGCTGCGTGTGCGGCGCCGGCCTCAACGCGCTGCACGCGTGCCTGCTGGCGCTGGCGCCGCGCCGCGTCCTGCAGCGCCCCGAGGACGTGAGTGAACCATATGTTGCGCAGTTGACTAGTATCCTTTTTATTAAATTATAAATGTTATAATTTATGTCACTTTACAGGAGGCGTGCGAGTTTCAAATAGACGAAATTTTCCACGTAGGGGACTCGACGGGGCCCGTTGTGGGGGACTGCTCGCGCGAGGGCGACTCTACGAGGGCGACGAACTTATCATAGGTGCGTTGCGTTCTGTTAGTTGTGAGATGAATAGAGCGACGTATATTTTACACCCCCTCCCCCAGGACCTCTGGAGTCCGGCGAGTTCGCGGAGATATCCGTGCGCACGATATACCGCAACCGCGTCACTTGCGGCAGCGTGCGCGCGGGACAGTCGGCGTCGCTGGGCCTGGGTCGCTTCCCGCCGCGACTGCGGCAGGGCATGGTGCTGCTAGCGCGGCCGGGGGGCTACGACGCGGGACTATCAGAACTAGTCCACTCGTCGCAAGCTTCGGAGAAGAATCGAAAGAACGCGAGGAGACAGAACAAGAATATCCTCCAGGACATCGCCAACGTGAAGAACAGCCTCACGAAGACATCGGACACGAAGTGCACGAACGTGTACGTGTCGGACGACGGGAGCAAGTACAGCGACGCGCACGTGACGAGCGACACGCAGGGCAAGTGCGTGTGTGACGACCTGGTGTTCCTCGAAGACCCAAACGACCCTAGACGCTGTATATACTTTGAGGTGAGCAGAAAACTCTACTCGTTTTTAAAAGATTAGCAAACCTTAGATATGCGATTCCACGCGATTCGCTACCAGCTCTGCTGTATTGTACACCACAAACACTTCTCGATCAATATATCTCTATATATAACACGACACTGTTACACTTAACTACTTATATACACTTTAGTTTTACTTACAAAGTTCCGATAACAACTTCACAGATAACCAAAACGGTAAATTTTTCGCGAATCCATAGTCAATACCACAGAATATTAAGATTTCGACCAAATTTCAAGGTCAAAGTTGCTTATATACTCTACTTGCTATTGGAATCGACTATAGACTTGTATATGTTTGCACAGCACATTGTGTGTGTGTGTGTTTTTTTATCCGTAACAGCACGTGAATGTCCTACTGCTGGGCTAAAGGCCTCCTCTCCCTTTTTTGAGGAGAAGGTTTGGAGCTTATTCCACCACGCTGCTCCAGTGCGGTTTGGTAAATACACATGTGGCAGAATTTCAGTGAAATTAGACACATGCAGGTTTCCTCACGATGTTTTCCTTCATCGTAAAGTACGAGATGAATTAATCACAAATTAAGTACATGAAAATTCAGTGGTGCCTGAACCATCTTGGCTGTTTTTTTTATATGCTAGCAATATTTATTTATTTTAAGGACCACTAGTAGCTACTACATGTTTTAATGACAAATGTAAAACAATTTAGTGAAAATAGCTAACATGTGAAGCTTTTTAAAGTAGCCACAACAATTACAATATTTGTTTTAAAAATACATTAACACATAATTATAGCAACATGAGTAGAAAGATTAAAAAAAAAAAAAAAAAAGTCCAAATTGGTACAAATTAAAGATCATAAAAAAATAAACATGCACTTAATAAAATTAAAATTAATAACACAAATAGTTTGAAATTGATATAGGTACAAATTAAAATTAAATAATTCATTAAATTCATGCAAAGTTTACGTTACAAAAAAATTACTAAAAATATACTAATTAATACAAAATAAAATTAAGATAACATTATTTATTATTTATTTATTTATTTATTATTTATTTGCATCTCTCAACAATTCTAGCGCCCGTTTACGATAAATCATGGCAGAGTCATTAAAAATATCTAGATCTTGACAAAAACCATTGTACAACCGTGATGATCTAGGCATTGGTGCATTACATCCTAATTTCGTTTTTGATATTCTGACATCAAAAGTGCCCAGAAAACTACGAACATTGCGCCTTGGAATACGATAGTATATCTTTTCAAGTAAGTAAGTACAGTCGATCTCGTTACGAATTATCTTAAATAGGAAAGAGAGATCTAATAATTGTCTGCGTACAGAGAGACTATCCATATTAAAGTCTTTCAAGAGATTGCTGTAATTTTTATTAGATTTATTGTATGAGGTTTTTTTGTTTCTGGATAGATGATATACAAATCGCTTCTGTATTCTCTCTATACGCGGACGATTTACATTGTAACAAGGATTCCACACAACACTACCGTACTCCAGTACACTACGCACGTAAGCGTTATAGATTATTTTTTTCGTGTTATTCGTGAAGTGTTTACCATTTCTAATTAAAAATCCTAACGTTTTGGAACTTTTCGTAATTATTTTATTGAAGTGCGGGACAAAAGTAAGCTTGTCATCAAAAATAACACCCAAATCACTTATTTCAAAAACTTCCTCCAACTTGATGTTATCAATGCTATATATTGTTTTGATTATATTGAGCTTTCGCGTAAATTTTATATGCTTGCACTTACTGACGTTTAATTCCATTTTATTATTTTTACACCAATTATATATAGCATTAATATCCGCCTGTAAGAGCTCTGAGTCAGCTAAGTTGTTTATTACTTTTGTTAATTTTAAATCGTCCGCAAATAAAAATACTCTACTATAATGTACCGTATCACAAATATCATTAATGAAGATATTAAAGAGCCAAGGTCCTAAGTGTGACCCTTGAGGAACCCCGGAGCAGGCTTTATATAGACTCGAGCTAAAACCTTTTAAGACAACAAATTGTTGTCTATTGTATAAATATGATTTGAACCACTCAAGCATATTACCATTGAATCCGTACTTGCTTAGTTTTAAGAGTAAAATATCGTGCGAAACTTTGTCGAAAGCCTTGGTTAAATCGGTATAAATTGCGTCAAATTGCTTGTGGTAATCAATAGCTGGCACAATGAATTCACTGTACGAAACAAGATTTGATGTTGTAGATCGACCCTTTATAAAGCCGTGCTGGTTATTATTAATCATTTGCTTAACATGACATTCTAGATATGGGTAAACTATTGCTTCAAATACTTTGGCAAAAGTGGAAAGTATGGAAATCGGTCTATAATTCTCAATGCACTCACTACCCTTGGACTTATATACCGGTACGATCCTAGCTATTTTCCACTTATCGGGAAAAACACCTGAGCGAAGTGATTCGTTGTATAATAAATATAAAGGGAAACTTAGTACCCATGCACATTTAGAAATAAATATAGGAGGGACATTATCATAACCTGTCCCTTTAGTTGTATCAAGTCTTTTTGAGTATTGATAAATCTGTCTTCGCGATATTACAAAATCAGTGAACGCTCCAAAGTCATGTTTACATTGATTATTATAAGATGGTAATGTATATGAACTTTAAGATTGTGTGTAAACAGAAGCGAAATACAAGGCAAATTCGTTACAAATTTCTGATCCCGATTTCATTACTTTTTGTTTGTAAGTCATTATGCCTGGGAGTGCGGTACTATTATCTTGTTTGCCCTTAAGGTATGACCAAAAATATTTAGGATTTCTACTAATATTTTCTTCAACAATCTTAATGTAATTATTGTAGCAAATTTTCGATAAATCTGCACAACGTTTGCTCAAAAGACGTAATGAAATTTCATCAAGTGGGTTTTTATATATTTTGTATTTATTTTAAAAAACTTGTTTCTCGTTATATAAATTTATCATTTACTTAGTGAACCATGGAGGATATTGTTTACCTTTTTGTTTCTTCTTTGGTACATATTTTTCGATCAATTTGTTCCAAATTTTATAAAATTTATCGATCATTAAGTTTATTGACTTACAATTACAAAATTCGCTTAACCAATTGATATTATCTAATTCTGAAATTATACTTACATAGTCAGCTTTAAAATAGTTCTTCTTTTCACCAATAACATTACTTTTTAAAGAAGTTCTTGATGAATAAGAAACTAATATATCTAAGGGAGGATGGTGGTGATCTGGAGGCACTATTGGCAAAATAGACTTACTAATTTTTATGTTATTATGATTACTGAATATTAAGTCTTATATTTTATTATTGTTATTACAAATGTTATTATGTTGAACTAAATTATTGAGAGATGCAAAATCAACTAGCAAATTTCCTAAGGAACTATTAGAAATAACATTATCATCAGTAGCGAACCAATTGATATTACTTAAATTAAAATCACCCACGAGCATAACATTTTGTCTATTCTCTGCAATTCTACTATTAAAATTATTGATAAAATTAGATAGCATATTACGGCTAACGGGAGGAGGCAAATAAACTGCACATAATGCAATTGAGTTACACTCATCGTGACAATTTTCTCGTTCAATATTTATCCAAAGATCTTCACACTGACTTTCACAAAAACTGAGTCGCATTGATTTCAGTTTATTTGAGACCGCCACTAAAACTCCACCACCATCTTTTTTACAATGTAAAAGTGAACTATCACGATCTCTTCTGTATACTGTATAACGGTTGTCGAATACTTCATGGTTCTCTATTTTATTATTATTAATAATAATAATAATAATAATACTTTATTTCAGATTAAACAATCCATATTAAATTAAAATTAACATTAAATTCAAATAAAATTAAAAAAATAATAACAAATAAATTAAAATAAATAATTAAAATTAAAATTAAATAGATTAGTAACGAATGCTTAAACTATGTTAGTACTTAATCCTAGAATTAGACCCGCTTCACATGTACACCATTCCAGTGTTCCCAGAAGTGACTGTCCAATTTACAAGCCAATGTGCTGAGGAGGGTGTTGGTACTTTTCGAAGTTCTGCTCATAATGGAGGCGACACGCTTGCGTATTATAGAGAAAAAATCGTCCACGCGAGCATCAGCGAACATTGCCGACGCACTACAGTGTCGAGGTTTCCTCAACACCGCCCTCAACACATTGTTGTATTGGACGCGTAGGGCACTGTAGGCCCTCAGCGTATAGTTCGTCCACAGACTGCACGTGTAAAATGATTGGCAATATGCTCGAAACAGGGCCAGCTTTACAGGTGTCGTACACCGTGCAAATCTGCGAGCCAACATATTACCTCGGACCGACAGAGCCCTACGCTCACGTTCAATGTCACTGTTATCACTGAGGTTTTCATTAACTATGTGACCAAGGTATCTGAAATCATTTACCTATTTCAGGGGTGTGCCATATAGTCTTATGTCAGGATTACAATTTATCGGCTTGTTCCTACCCCCGAAAATTATAAATTCACTTTTCTTCACATTGTAACTGAGTCCATTCACCCTGGCATAGTCCTCACAGATCTTTAGCAATTTTTTGAGACCACTGACTGAAGGGCTCAGCAGAACCATGTCGTCCGCGTAGCTGAAATTGTTCATAGCCACGCCATCGATGGAACATCCAACTCCGGCTCCACTCAGCCTCCGAATCAGTTGGTTCACATACAAATTGAAAAGCCTGGGCGATGTGAGGCCACCCTGTCTTACTCCGCACTTCAATTTGTATGAATCGCTTAGTGACTGTCCCCATCTCACCACGTTCGTTTGGTTTTCATACCAGTACTTAGGCAATGAGATTTGATTGGATCTTAAGCTAGTTTCGGTTTTGAGCTTTTGCCAAAGAATTTTATATGACACTCGATCAAAAGCTTTAGACAGGTCCAAAAAACAAGCGTATACCGGCGATTTCCTGTCAGTGTAGTACCTCACAGTCTGCTTGAGGCACAGTATTGCGGTCTCAGTTGATAATTCAGGCTTAAAGCCAAACTGCGCGTTGTGAATTTTGACTGAATTATTTAACTGTGCATCAAGAAGACTGTCCAGGACCTTTGCTGTGATTGTCGCCAGTGATATCGGCCTGTAATTTGACCCGTCTGCCATATCCCCTGTTCTGTTTTTAACTATGGGCACCACAACAGTCATCATCATTGCATCTGGTAGATAAACATGGCTACAACAAAGATTATAGAGTAACCTGAGAACTCTGGAAAGGTGAATACCGGCATACTTTAAATGATCGATGCTGAGGCCGTCGTGACCCGGCGATTTCCCACGTTTCATGCTGTTTAACGCTTTCATTATGTCATTTCTTGTGAAACAGACCGGACCCTCACCAGCGACACTAACACCCCCAGCATCGCTCTCATCCCCACAGTCACAAATTTCACATGGGTCCACGCTAAACTGGGCTTTAAACATATTAGCAATATTTTTAGAGCCACTCCTACCTCAGCCGGAAGGCTCGCCTTTGCATTCAGCCTGTTAGTTTGTTCCCAAAATTTACTGAAATGTTTAGCCTCATACGACGAGGCGAGGATATCCATTTTTATTGTTTCGGCATTGTCTTGGCACCACTTTAATTTGCTCTTAAAAACCTTACGTGATTCTCGCATCTCGTCGTATGTCCTCCACATGTCGGCCTTCCAGCTAATATCCACGACTGAAAGCAATTACGAGTTTTCAAATGAGCCATCCTAACGTGCTTATTCCATCCCATAACATATTCTTTCTTACTACGCTTTACAGTTTTGTGGCTGGATAATATTGCAGCCTCCTGCAATATACCTATAATATCACTATACAGTTTATCTATAATTACTTTATGCTCGGACTTATTACATACGTTATTGCAACAATCGATCATTTCTATTGGAAAATTAACTAAACTTAACCTATTGTTACATAATTCAGTATATAGTTTAATCTGGTCACTATCCCTATGACCCCATATTATTTTGTTAGTAGAGAGCGGGGTCGATTCTAGTTTTTTATGATTGGCTTGTGCATTATAGTTAAAACTACAATGGACTTCCAGAGGATAGTGATCAGACCATGACACATTATTTATAACATTGATACTTTGTATATGCCTTCTAGCTAGTTCCGTTACAATGCAGTGATCTAACCACCGCGAGGACCCATGACTGTCACTAACATATGTGTAAACATTGTTCTTATTAGCAAGCATTTCATAGTCAGCACATACATAAGACTGATCAGTACAAAATTGCATCATTTCATTAAAAAATAACTCTTTAGGATGCGCATTAAAGTCTCCTAATACAAAAACTATACTAATTCCACAATCCTCAACAATTGCATTAATTTCACTCAGGCACTCTGTGTATTCTATTAAATTATCTGCACAGTCTGTAGGCATGTAAACAGAAAAATATAGTATATTATACTCACGAAGTTTACATTTGATCGCGCACAGCCTCACGTTATTACATTTAACCACTGACACAGAAGAAAAAACACCCTTTCGCCATAAGAGCGCGACGCCACCATAGGGTCTGCCTAGCAGAATGCTGGCACTGGTGTCCACAGCCGACGTACCAGTAGATTCAAACTCGTCGTGAACAGTGCCGAGGTAGGTAAGGTCATGAGGTAGTAACCAAGTCTCCTGTAGTGCCACTACGTCGGCACTCAAGCAAAGTCTTCTCACACTGTCTATTGAACGCTTAAGAAATTTACAATTAAAGCTCACCACCTTTATTTTATGACTTTTTAAGTTATTCTTATCCATTTTGTTTGTTTAAATTTACTGAAGCCTTTTTTCCATGTCTAAAATATATATACTTTCTGAAATAAATATCTTCCGGCCATAAATTAGCGTTAGTAAATACGGCCAATTTACTTCGTGGTATATAAAATTTGAAAGATAGATAATTTCTTGAACCTTTCGTATGTACTTTCTCTGGCAATATTTTTATCTGTGTCTTTTCATATATATAATCCGCTATATCTTGCTCCGTGTTTTCTTTTGAAATATTGTAAATATATAACGGAATTTGAATGTCTGCCGCTTTTAATTTTGTAGTTGAACTCGAGACGGCAGTACCTCGCATCCCTTTAAAACGCAACGATTTACGCTTTGTAACTCGAATCCATTCGCCTTCACCGCCACTGTGAGTGTCCGCCACTCCGTCTTGCTCGCACATTATTACATCGTGTGACGTCACTAAACCATCTGCCGCTATCGGCACCGGTAACGGTGCCTCACGCACGTCGTTCCGTCGATGCGAATTATTGCCGCGGTGAGCCTCCACGTGTTGCATCAGCGGGGTGACAGAGATAGCTGTATCATTTACTATTGCCGGAGTGCATGCGTGCGTCGGCGATGGATGATCCGGAACCTGTTTTTGCACAGTCATTCTCTTTGTTGCAATATTCTCTAGTTCGTTCGTTGACCCCATCGATTCGCTAGCGTAATCGGGACTATCCCGCATGCAGAAACCACCTCTCTTTGTATTTACATACTGACCATTGTCCCTTGATACAACTTCTGATGCTTGTTTCTTTTCTTTTTCACTAAAATATTTTTCAAATACACTTTTTGTGATATATTCTTCCTTTTGATTTTCTATGGCCTGGACTTGACTTTGAAGCTTAACAATATCCTTTAGTAGTCGCGTTACATCTATATGATCAAACGTAACAGGCGGTAACTTTTGCAAGTCTTTTGCCACAAATATGGGGATATTTTCGGGATCTATACTCCTTAACACCCCAATTATATCATCAATATTTTTCTGTCTTCGGTCTTCACCTTTCCTTTTAACTAGCCGTTGCGGAATCGATTGAAACAATAAACACTTGGCTTTAAGAATTTCCTGTTCATCAAAGGATTGGCGGCATATAAGGGCCAAGCTTACATTGTTCATAACATCTAATTTGTTTTGAATGAAACTAAGCACCTCGTTTATCACAATGTTACAATTATTACACTTTAACGTATCCATACCGACGGAGGTCACTGACCCGTGACCGACCGCACGCGACCGCACTATACAATTCTTAAGCCACGTTTCTGTTAATATAATAACATCATAATTTGTACACGATAAATTGCAGATGAAGTCATGTGTTTTAGTACGGAGACCTCGGACGTTTTGGTAGTATATATTAAGACCGTTGAATTTTATAACATGAAACACTAAAATGATCTATGAGTTTAGAGAGCAAAGCAATTTACTGGATATTATTCAAAACAGTATGATTTTTTACATAAATACATTCTGAATGTTCTGTCTTTCTCATAAATACCTTGCCCTGTCTAACCCACACAAATCTGTATTTTTTTTCTTTAGATTTTATTCGAGCTGCTGCATGTAAAGACTTAATAGCCGGTGACAAGTGTTCCATAACATATATTGGCTGCTTATCTGCTGCAATACCTATGTGACTTGTGTTCAGTTTATCGTCAGAATGCGATTTATTGTAATTGATGACACATGCTAGCATCGTGTCTCTCATTCGTGGTGTGGATAGCTTTACAATCACAGATCTGGGTCTTTTGTCGCTGTTGTTCAATTTTGCAACTCTAGTACAGTGATGTATATCAGACTCCTTTAGATCACATGATATTGCTTTACTCAGTTGCATTACTGCACTAATTAAATTTTCATTTTTATGCTCAGGAATCATTTGTATTTCAATGTTATTTGATCGATTATACTGCTCCATAGTATGTATTCGTTTTTGCAAATCAGATGTTACATTTTTTAGTGCATTTTTCTCTCTTTCCATTTCCGCAAATTTATCGTCGTAACTTGCAATTATTTTTTTAGTAGATTCGTATTCTTCGCTCAAAAAAGTCATCGAGTTTTCAATAGTAGATATTTGCTCTTTTATAGGTTTAAGATTTTCTTGAATCATTTTGTTTAACATGTTAGTGATATCTTCCAATAGTAAATTTTTTTAAAGGCCTGAAACTAATTACGAATGATTTGTTCAACGTCTTGTTTAGTAAGTTGTTCTGATGCAGGCGACCACTTTTCATACTGTTTGCTTTTTTGCCGATTTGTCACATTGTAAGATTCTGGAGAAGTATTATTTCTTGTTGTTATTATTTTTTTCTGTGGAATCATTCTTACTTAGTAACGACTATAACAGCAACTTCTTAACAGAAAAATAAATAAATTGAAATAGGTCACTGTATATTTTTTAAAGTATTTCTTTGTTTTAAAATAAATTACTAGAACTTTAAGTGTTTCTTAAAATCGTTTTATAAAGCATTTATTTTTATTAATACACTACTTTCTTAACTTATTTTAATGTTTTAATAGTTTTATTATAATGTTTTTATATAGATCACACACTGTCTTTGTTATTTACACATATCTACGTTTTATGATTTCAAAACACAGTCCTTATATTTTTAAAACAATTTTTTTTTACGGAGCTATATAGTTCCGTGCGCTTACGCCGCCTTTTTGGGTCTGGCACAGAAGTCTTCTCTCCAAGCTACTGGCATATGGTCTGCCTGCTCAGCTATGCACCTGGATTGCCAGCTTCCTACACAAGCGTAGCCTTCGTGTTTTAGTAGATGGTTGCGCTTCACAATTCTATGTAGTGAATGCTGGGGTCCCCCAGGGATCTGTGCTATCTCCCACACTCTTTCTTTTGCATATCAATGATATGCTCTCCCTTGGGAACATACATTGCTATGCAGATGATAGTACAGTGCATGGTGAATACCACGGACGCGCAGTGGCTGGGCGGGCGGAAACTGAGGAGAGGCGGGAGAATCTTGTCATTGAACTCGATAGGACGTTAGAGCTCATTGCCAAATGGGGTTCTGATAATCTTGTTGAATTTAATGCCAAGAAAACACAGGTATGCGCTCTCACAGCGAAAAAGTCACCATTTTACCCTCATCCCTCACTCTGTGGCATACCGCTGATGATACAAAGCAAAATCGCCATGCTGGGGATGGACGTTCGCTGCGACCTTAGTCCAAGGGCATATAATTACATCGAGGCTATGATAAAAAAAGCTTCACGAAAACTCGGAGTTCTGAACAAGGTGCGGCGTTTTTTCACGCCAAAACAACTGTGCCTGTTATACAAAACACAGGTACGATCTTCCGTTGAATATTGCTCGCACCTTTGGTATGGCTCCGCTAAGTACCTACTGGAGGCCTTGGACCGGTTGCAGTGACATGCAGTACGCATTATTGGCGACGTAAAGGTAACAAACACCCTTGAACCTTTACAATTGCGTCGCGAGATAGCAGCACTGAGCGCTTTCTATCGACTGTATCACGGCGAGTGCTCTGAGGAATTATTCTCTCTAATTCCTGCTTCCCCCTTCCTTCTTAAGTCCACGCGAGCTGGTTCTCGATGTCACCGCCTAACTGTGACATCAATTCCTAACTGTGACAATCAATGTATTTACATAAGAAAAGTAGTATATGTAGTATATCAGTTGTCTTGTTTCCATAGCACGAGTTTTGTACAAGCTTAATTTGGGATCAGATGGCCGTGTGTGAAAAATGTCCCAGGATGTTTTTATTATTAGTTTCAAAGATTTAGAATTAGGATTACGTTGTTAATGTACCAGGAGAACATAAACAGTGAGTCGGTCTCACCGAACGATTAGATTAAAAGAGTCAATTAGTTTCAGTTAGGATTACAGTATTAATGTACCAGGAGATCATAAACAGTGAGTCGGTCTCACCGAGCGATTAGATTAAAAGAGTCAATTAGTTTCAGTTAGGATTACAGTGTTAATGTACCAGGAGATCATAAACAGTGAGTCGGTCTCACCGAACGATTAGATTAAAAGAGTCAATTAGTTCCAGTTAGGATTACAGTGTTAATGTACAAGGAGATCATAAACAGTGAGTCGGTCTCACCGAACGATTAGATTAAAAGAGTCAATTAGTTTCAGTTAGGATTAGAGTGTTAATGTACCAGGAGATCATAAACAGTGAGTCGGTCTCACCGAACGATTAGATTAAAAGAGTCAATTAGTTCCAGTTAGGATTACAGTGTTAATGTACAAGGAGATCATAAGCAGTGAGTCGGTCTCACCGAACGATTAGATTAAAAGAGTCAATTAGTTTCAGTTAGGATTACAGTGTTAATGTACCAGGAGATCATAAACAGTGCGTCGGTCTTACCGAACGATTAGATTAAAAGAGTCAATTAGTTTCAGTTAGGATTACAGTGTTTGCATTTGTTTGCATGAACATGTCTGTTTGTCCTGAGTCTGGGTGTAATTTTCTGTATAAATATGTATTTACATAAGAAAAGTAGTATATGTAGTATATCAGTTGTCTGGTTTCCATAGCACGAGTTTTGTACAAGCTAATTTGGGATCAGATGGCCGTGTGTGAAAAATGTCCCAGGATGTTTTTATTATTAGTTTCAAGGATTTATTTATTTATTTATTTATTTAGTGTACAGGAAACAAACAGTGAAATAATTACAATAAAATAAAAAATATAAAACAATTCATAAACCAAAACAGTTTCCATTTATAAATTAATCATAAGTAATTACAAAACAAGACATTTTTTATATTTAATAGGTACATGAAATTATATAATTCATTTATATAATTTAATTTAATATAAATTTAATTTTTAAATCAAGAAAACATAATTTAATAATAAATAATCAATTTATAATTAATTAATTAAAAATGCATGAGTAAATTAAGGTTCTTGAGAGTATAATATTTCTTTTACTTGCAGTTTGAATTTTTTAAGGGAGAGATGAAATATATCACATTCAATAAATGTTTTATTGTACTGTTTAGATGATCTATTAATAAATGCATTTGCTGCATATTTAGTCTTTGTCAATGGAAAATCAAAAATAGATTTATTGCGACTACCAGGGCGAGGACACTTGATATTTATTTTAGAAAGGAGATAAGGGGAATCAAATATGTTGTGGATCAATTTATATAAAAACACCATATCACGTTCAAGTCGTCTCTGTTCAGTTGTCGGTATCTTTTCTATTTGATTCAAATTATTTATAGACGAAAATTTTAAATATTTTAAAAACTTTTCCTGAATATTTTCGATGAATTCTATATATTTACTATACCGTGGATTCCAGACAGTGCAAGCGTATTCTAGAATAGGTCTCACAAATGATTTATATAAAAGAGCAAAAGTTGAAACACGCTTAAACTCTCTGGAAATCCTCAGCACAAATCCTAGCATACGAAACGCTTTAGAAGTTATGGAATTTATGTGTTCATCGAAAAGAAGTTTAGAATCGAGTGTTATTCCAAGATCTTTGACCACTGATACACGTTTTATATCATCTTCCTTAAATCGGTAGTTGTAAATGATCACTTTTCTTTTTCTGGTATATGTTATACAATTACATTTCTTTATATTCAAAAACAGCGAATTGGTAGTACAATAATCGCTAAGTAAGTTCAAATCTTTTTGCAGACTAATACAATCATCAACACTCTTAATAATTTTATAAGTTTTTGTATCATCAGCATATAATAGAAATTTAGAAGATGCAAATACCGAAACAACATCATTTATATATATATTAAAAAACAGTGGTCCAAGATGTGAGCCTTGAGGGACTCCAGATGGAACGGGTAGAAAAGATGAGCAATATCCTTTCACAGTAACGGCTTGACTTCTATTCCATAAATATGACTTGATCCATCTAAGGAGGTCACCATGTACACCGATGAACTCCATTTTTGCTATTAAGATAGAATGAGAGATTTTGTCAAACGCTTTGGAGTAATCGGTGTACACAACGTCCACCTGATATCCTTTGTCCATTGCAGTCAAAACATAGTCAGTGAATTCACACAAATTAGTTTCAGTTGATTTCTTGTTAATAAATCCATGCTGCTGGTCAATAATTATGGGACGTATGCTTGGAAAGATTTTGTCATAAATTATACGTTCAAAAAGTTTTGGAATTGAACTTAATTTCGAAATAGGACGATAATTTTTGATATCATGTCTATCTCCATTTTTAAAAATAGGCACAACATAAGACTGTTTCCAAATTGAAGGCATAGTACATGTATGAAGGGAAATACAAAACAATAAATGTAAAGGAATAGATATAGTCATATAGCATTTACTTAGAAAAAGAGGTGGTATACCGTCGGGTCCGCTACCTTTTTTAATATTTAAGGTTTTCAAATACTTACGAACATCAGCAAGTGAAATATCAACAGATGACAAATTAATTGTATTAGCATATCCACTATTATTTTGACTGTTACAGGAAAAATTGTTAAGATGTGTACTATGTTCAAAGGATGTATAGAAATATTCATTAAATAGATTGCTTATTTGCTGACCGTCACTTGTTGAGATATCGTTATAATATAGCCGCTCAGGTATGTCATTTGTATTCTGTTTGGTCTTGACAAATGTCCAAAAACACTTAGAGTTTCTCAAAATATTATTTTCCGCAAAATCAAGATAGTTATCGTAGCATGTCTTTTCAACCCTTTTTTGTCTATCACGAAGTAATTTAAAAGTACTGTAATCACTGTAATTATCATACATTTTCCATTTTTTGTGATATTTTAGTTTTTCTTTAATAATTTTAATAAGTGCAGGAGAATACCACGCTGGATACTTACTAAGATCAACAACCACTTTAGAAGGAATATTCTTTGTAATTATATCATTGATTATGTAATAGAATTTCTCAACGGATGTGTCAATATCATAGTAATCAGAAATAACCGACCAATCAATGTTAGCCAATAATTCATTAATTATTTTATAGTCAGCTTTATGAAAAAGTTTAACAATACGAGGAGGGCTAAGAAAGCTACTAATGTTAATATCTATTAACATAATATCCAACGTGGGATGGTGTAAATCTTCCTTTACTAAAGGTGTTTCACAGCGCATAACCCTACAATTTGAGTTACTGAAGACAAGGTCTAATTGGCGATTATTGATGTTTGAGACTAAGTTATATTGGGAAAAGTTATTTAAGGACATGAAGGAAGACATTGCATTGACCATTGAGTTTCCAATATTCTCACAGAGCTCAGCGGATGTGGACGAAGGAGACCAAATAGCACTGGGAACATTAAAATCACCAACTATTAAAAATATATCTTTCGGATTCAATATCACTAATTCAGAGATACGTTCATAAAAGTTCAACTGATCTTGAAATTGTGAACCCGACTGAGGAAAATAACAACAAAAAAATCTACAATTAACGGGCTTACCTTTTGTCCTTAAAGCTACGCATAATGAAAAAACGTCACAGGAAACAATATCGTTTGACGGCAAAAAGACAGGGTCTTTAACAACGAGTCCGTTACGCACCGCAATCAGGACACCGCCTCCCATTTTATCGTTACGTTCATTGTAGTTACGATCACATCTATAGACCGAGTAGCGACTATCAAAAATTCCAGGTAATAACCACGTTTCAGTTAGACAAATTATGTCATGTTCACAATTTAATATATTCGAAAAAAACTCAGAAGTTTTTGTTCTAAGACCTCGCACGTTTTGGTACAAAATCGCTATTTTGGATACCATTGCGAAATAAGTAATTTATAAATCATATAAGACTTAAGAATTATACTAAATACATTTAAACTGACCATTTCATCTAAATTAATTATAATAATTCTCCTTTCTAAAATTATACAAATAGAATAAACCTTAAACAGATTTAGCAGTTTCATCTCTCTCTCAAAGCCTAATAAAATTACAATCAAATAGAAAAGCCAACATAATTTTAGTAAATTTATAAAGAAGCCACCAAACGTACTTATATATAATATGTTGGATAAATTAATTGCGCGTATTACAATTTTTTTAAATCACATTCGTTAAGTATATGAATAACTGGGCTAGTGTCAGTTTTTCTAGCCATAATAGAACAGTTTTTTACCCAAATATACGTATATTTTTTATCGCGAGCTATTTCTTTTGTTTTACGAAGAAGCGCCTTATTAGCACTTGTTAGATGATCGTTAAAGTAAACACGATTAGTATTTCCCACGTAGCCAAGGTCGCAAGCCCTGATATTCTTCTTTGCTCGTAATCTAGCAAGGAAATCATCCTTCTTCCATCTAGACAAAAATCGAATAATTACGGGTCTTGGTTTTTTAGAATCATTGTTTTTAGGGGCCACGCGGGTTATAAAATCGATGTCCGAATGACTGTAAGCTGAGTGATCCACCAGTTCCGATAACTTATTCATTGTTGTCATTAAATTTTCGTTTTTGGATTCGGGAAGGCCAATAATCTCAACATTAGAACGCCTGGACCATTGTTCCTTATTATTAATTTCATTTTGGAGGTTTATCATAGATAATTGGCAGTTTTTTATATCGGAATATAATGCACCACACTTTTTTATCCCATTCTCGGCTGTTTCTAGTCTCTTAAGAATCGCATCATGAGTATCACTTAAAAATTTCACAGAGTTTTGGAGTGACAAAATTTCCTTTTTAACATCCTCAAGGATATTTTGAAATCCAGAAAAAGCCTCTTTAAACTCAGATTTAATAATATTTCGAATTTCATCTCTTGATATTTGTAGCGCAGTGAGATTTACCTTATGTGTATTTTTTTCAGAAGACGTACTCTTATCAGTTTTTTGCTTGGACCGCTTTGTGACATTGCGAATTGGGGTATCAGATTTGTTGTCCCGAGAATTATTTGAGGTACACGATGAACACCGCCAGGAGAGTCTAAGATCATCGTCCGGTTTTAGTTCTTGATCTTTTAGCTGTAGCATACAAGCTACATGGAATTCCCTATCGCAAGATGTACATACAATAGGATCTTCAGCATCTTTTATTGATTTGCTACAGCAGGCGAACTCCATATTATTACTTCGTAACCAAAAAAAAAAAAAAAGTAACGATGCGCACAAGTGAGATTTGAACCTGTATCGACTGCGTATGCGATGCGTTCGAAACCTCTGTTCCAACAACTGTTTAAGTTGACCGGGCAAAAATAGTTATCAGTTTTGTACGTTGTTTATGTGTGGTCAATGACCTATCGGTTGCGGTATGTTTTTTCAATATGAAGCTCATTAACGTCTTGACGCACGAAGTAGATCACGATGCACTTGTCCAACGTTAAACATATGTAAATCACTTTTATATTTGCAAAGTTATTGTTGAAAACTATTATATTTTGGCACTGAAATTGTTATAAGTTTACTTATTCTTTTAAACGAAGATATACTACGTATTTATATCTTAATTTTCGAGAAAACTGTTAGCAAAATCACTGATTTTTACAACAATATTAAAGCACCAATAGTCAATACGTCTTGTCGCTATGTAACAAACAGTGCAAATTTAGAATTAGGATTACGTTGTTAATGTACCAGGAGAACATAAACAGTGAGTCGGTCTCACCGAACGATTAGATTAAAAGAGTCAATTAGTTTCAGTTAGGATGACAGTGTTAATGTACCAGGAGATCATAAACAGTGAGTCGGTCTCACCGAACGATTAGATTAAAAGAGTCAATTAGTTCCAGTTAGGATTACAGTGTTAATGTACCAGGAGATCATAAACAGTGAGTCGGTCTCACCGAATGATTAGATTAAAAGAGTCAATTAGTTTCAGTTAGGATTACAGTGTTAATGTACCAGGAGATCATAAACAGTGAGTCGGTCTCACCGAACGATTAGATTAAAAGAGTCAATTAGTTTCAGTTAGGATTACAGTGTTAATGTACCACGAGATCATAAACAGTGAGTCGGTCTCACCGAACGATTAGATTAAAAGAGTCAATTAGTTTCAGTTAGGATTACAGTGTTAATGTACCAGGAGATCATAAACAGTGAGTCGGTCTCACCGAACGCGGATGGCATTAATCGAAATAAGATCAATGTTAAATATATTCGATTTGGCCCTCAGAACATCCGACGCCGACTATTCCGGCGACGAGTGCTACGGGAGTCTACCCCCGCAGCCTCGTTTCGGGAACGTCGAGTACAAACTGCAACTGGTCTCGCCGTGCGAGCAACGCTTCCAGCACCTGGTGACGCAAGTGAATAATAAATAATATTAAATATATAACATTATATATAACTTAGGTAGCTAACTGGGTAGGTATCACCCACTCATCAGATATTCTACCGCAAAACAGCAGTACTTGGTATTGTTGTGTTCCGGTTTGAAGGGTGAGTGAGACAGTATAATTACAGGCACAAGGGACATAACGTCTCAGTTCCCAAGGTTGGTGGCGCATTTGCGATGTAAGCGATGGTTAACATTTCTTACAATGCCTATGTCTATGGGCGTTAGTGACCACTCACCATCAGGTGGCCCATATGCTCGTCCGCCTTCCTATTCTATAAAAAAATATATTTATAAGGCTTCGTATCCAGAAGTTTTTGATTCGATTATCATGTAGAGATCCTATACGTGTGTACTCGTAATAAGGAGATGACGCCTTATCCCAGCTGTGGGTAAAAATGCTGTTTCATTTTTAAACAAATTAAATGATACCTACTCAGTCGCGACAAAAACCGACTTTGTTAATATTATATTGTAATATCATTTATTTTATCCTCAGATAAATATTTTATGGTCAAGAAACTTAGTTGTAATTACAATGGCAGTATAAAATTTGATCTTGAAATTGTAATGACTTCATTGGTTGATGGTATGTTAGCTGTTTGTAGTGCGCAATACAATAATTTTTCTTTTCTACAGTTGAACTCGATAACGGTAGAGGGTTCGCTCGCCTGAACATGTTCAGGCATTTGCACGAAGTAAAAAGTGGTAGGACGTCCTTGCTCAGCCACGAGATACTCGGCTTCGATGCTCAGGTGCGCTAATGATTATTTTGACATTTATTTAAATTAAGAACAATCCCCCACCCACTTGCAAAGCCCGGGCAAACACCACTGCACTTTGATGTGCTTAATTAATGGGCACATTGTCAGGAGATCTGCTTTTATGGGATGAAGTATTGCTATGTATATCCATCAACCCGCATTGAAGCAGCAAGCTAGAGCTCCAAATCACAAGTGGAGGGGAGGCCTTAGCCCAGCAGAGGCGTTATTTTTTTTATAATAAGTAAATAGAAAAGAAAAGTAAAAGTAAGTTGTACACTAGAAGTGAGATTTGGAAGCATGTAAAGACATTGTTTGCGCCTGAACTCTCTCTAATTTTCACCCTGGGATTATGTAAATGTCTAAGTCCCACTGCTGGGCTAATCCCTCTTCTCCCTTTGATGAGGAGCTTATTCCAATACGCTGTTCCAATTTAGAGGTGCTAATCTGGGTTTTAACACGCTATCATTGGTAACGATTTACACATTCTATTCACTACCATCTCGGTTCTCAATAGGATTAAGAGTGTGTGGGAATAGAAACTGTCTGTGCTTGCACGCACACACAAGTACCATTATTAGTCCCGTGCAGTTGTCTAAACCGTTCGTATCCGTAACAGCCTGTGAATGTCCCACTGCTGGGCTAAAGCCTCCTCTCCCTTTTTTTAAGAAGGTTTGGAGCTTATTCCAGCACGCTGCACCAATGCGGGTTGGTGGAATACACCTACTACTTGTGTATTCCTAAAACCTGTATGTGTCTAATTTCAGTGAAATTAGACACATACAGGTTTCCTCACGATGTTTTCCTTCACCGTCAAGCAGAGATGAATTATAATCACAAATTAAGCACATGAAAATTCAGTGGTGCTTGCCCGGGTTTGAACTCACGATCATCGGTTAAGATTCACGCGTTCTTACCACTGGGCCATCTCGGCTACAAGTTGTCTAAACATGTGTATCTAGTTTTCATACTCATTTTTCAATTATATTAATCTTTGTAAAAGCTTCCGTTATTTTATTATCCAGTTGTATGATGGCGTATGTTACACCCCGTTAACGATAGATGGCGCTCATTCGAAATGTCACATTCCTGAATCGCGCTGTCTAGATATTCGCTTTTTTTTTTTTATATATTCTCCGGGAGGGCAAATGACTCTACTCCACCTGTTGGTAAGTGGTAGTAGAGTCCAAACGCGACGACGGCCAGTACAGACGGGAAAAACGTTCTGCACTAGCCGCCTTCGCCTTCGGCCCGCAAGATGCCTCTTCACGCCTCGTTTGAAGGAACCCGGGTTGTAAGAGGAGGGGAACACGTGAGCTGGTAAGGAATTCCATTTTTTGGAAGTGCGACAAAGAAAGGAGTTGCCCAATTTCTTTGTTCGCGATGGAATTGATGTTACAGTTAGGCGGTGACATCGAGAACCAGCTCGCGTGGACTTAAGAAGGAAGGGGGAAGCAGGAATTAGAGAGAATAATTCCTCAGAGCACTCGCCGTGATACAGTCGATAGAAAGCGCTACGGAGTATATATAGTGTAGAAGTGATTGTTTTTGTAATCTAATAAATTGTAGTTTCATTTACCTAATCCCAGGTATCAGTGTTGCAGAACTATCGATAGTTTGACCTCGAAAACTATTATCGACAGTACTTCCGAAAGTATCGTCTTGTGTCAATATTGTCGATATTATCGATAGTTACTATAGCTCTCTGTTCACAATACTATTGGTAACTCATTTGCCTGCCTCGTTAGTCTAGTGGCTTCATATAAGACCGCAGACCCCGGAGGTCCTGAGTTCAATTCCCAGATCGGGACAATAAAAATTTATTGGGTTTTTCTGTTAGAAAATTCTCAGTAGCAGCCCGGAGTCTGGAAGTTGGAAGTGTGTACACTCCCGTGCCTCGGAAAGCACGTAAAACCGTTGGTCCTGCGCCTGAACTCTTTCCGGTCGTGTCGGGTCGCCGTCCCATCGGATTATGAGAGTTTGGGAGTAGAGAGTGCACCTGTGTTTGCGCACACACTTGTGCACTATAATATCTCCTGCGTAGTTGGCTAATCTCTCTTCAGATTGGCCGCCGTCGTTGAAATCGGTCTGGAGGACATTATTATTATTAATACTATTGATAACAGCAATCCATAGAAATTCATTCGATAGTAACGATTTAATAAAACTTCATTAATAATAGTGTTGTTACTGGGCCTACTACATTACTTATCTTGAGAAAGCAATAATATAATAATAATAATAATAATAATAATAATAATAATAATAATAATAATAATAATAATAATAATAATAATAATAATAATAATATTGGACATTATTCACACGCGGTCATCTGATCCCAAATTAAGCAGAGCTTGTGTTATGGAAACCAGACAACTGATATAATACATATACTACTTTTCTTTTGTAAATACATACTTATATAGATAATTACACCCAGACTCAGGACAAACAGACATGTTCATGCACACAAATGTCTGTCCTGGGTGGGAATCGAACCCACGACCTTTGGCATGAAAGGCAAGTATCTAGCAAGGGTGGTTGGCGTAGCTATAGACAATACTATTACCATTACCAATAGTATGGAACTCGTTTTAAGGTCATACATAAGAGTTCACCCAGAAACACTTCGGGTTAAATAAAGGCTTGTGAAGCTACTCACTCCTCATCCTTTTTGATTTCCTTGTCTACATTGTCTATGGTGTCCAGTATCGACTTTTGCGGCGCGACGCAGTTCCTTGCCATATTCTCGTCAGTTATTAACAGCGGTTTCTGTAATAATACCAATATATATCATGCATTAACATGTCTGTTTTACCTGAGTCTGTGTGTAATTGTCTATACAATAGTATATCAGTTGTCTGGTTGCCATAGTACAAGCTCTGCTTAGTTTCGGATCAGATATATATATGTATATATAGTTGAACGCAAATCACGGTAGTGTCGGCCGGCAGGGTGGCCGTGTTCCCGGTGAGCTGCGCGCGCGGCGCAGGCCTCAACGCGCTGCACGCGTGCCTGCTGGCGCTGGCGCCGCGCCGTGACCTGCAGCGCTCCGAGGACGTGAGTGAACCATATGTTGCGCAGTTGACTAGTATCCTTTTTATTAAATTATAAATGTTAATATAAATATTAATAAATAAAATAATAATTTATGTCACTTTACAGGAGGCGTGCGAGTTTCAAATAGACGAAATTTTCCACGTAGGGGACTCGACGGGGCCCGTCGTGGGGGGACTGCTCGCGCGAGGGCGACTCTACGAGGGCGACGAACTTGTCATAGGTGCGTTGCGTTCTGTTAGTTGTGAGATGAATAGAGCGACGTACATTTAACACCCCCCCCCCCCCCGCAGAACCTCTGGAGTCCGGCGAGTTCTCGGAGATATCCGTGCTCACGATATACCGCAACCGGGTCCCGTGCGGCAGCGTGCGCGCGGGACAGTCGGCGTCGCTGGGCCTGGGTCGCTTCCCGCCGGGACTGCGGCAGGGCATGGTGCTGCTAGCGCGGCCGGGGGGCTACGCCGCGGGACACGAGCGGCCCACCTTCGGAGGCTGTCCGTGCGGGACTTGCAGAGGACGACAGGTGGGTCGCTAATTCAAACCTTATTACTAAATAAAAACTTACATGTATTTAAGACAGAATATATATACGCGGCCAGTAGTGCTATTCTAGAATCTTAGATTCATCACTCTCCGTTGAAATGTTGACATGATGATGATGAGTGAGAGAATGTTCTTACAGAGTAGCCATACTGGTTGTAGCTTTATATTTAAAATTATATTATACAAACGATTTAAAAATGCTTTTTTGAATAACGTTTCTACCGCCATGGCAATACTTAGTATTATTGTGTGCTAGTTTGAAAGATGAGTTAGACAGTGTAACTATAGGCACAAGATACGTAATATCTTAGTTCCCAAGGTTGATGGCGCATTACGATGTTAGGGGTGGTTAATAGACTGTGACAAAGTCTATGGGTAGTGACGACCACTTACCATAAGGTGGTCATTTGTCAGCGTACCTATACGAAATTAAAAAAGTGATATATTTTTTTATTTTCAAAATTCATTGTTGCAGATATCAGAACTAGTCCACTCGTCGCAAGCTTCGGAAAAGAATCGAAAGAACGCGAGGAGACAGAACAAAAATATCCTCCAGGACATCGCCAACGTGAAGAACAGCCTCACGAAGACATCGGACACGAAGTGCACGAACGTGTACGTGTCGGACGACGGGAGCAAGTACAGCGACGCGCACGTGTCGTCGAGCGACACGCAGGACAAGTGCGTGTGTGACGACCTGGTGTTCCTCGAAGACCCAAACGACCCTAGACGCTGTATATACTTTCAGGTGAGCAGAAAACTCTACTCGTTTTTAAAAGATTAGCAAACCTTAGATATGTGATTCCACGCGATTCGCTACCAGCTCTGCTGTATTGTACACCACAAACACTTCTCGATCAATATATCTCTATATATAACACGACACTGTTACACTTAACCACTTATATACACTTTAGTTTTACTTACAAAGTTCCGATAACAACTTCACAGATAACCAAAAGGCTAAATTTTTCGCGAATCCATAGTCAATACCACAGATTATTTAGATTTCGACCAAATTTCAAGGTCAAAGTTGCTTATATACTCTACTTGCTATTGGAATCGACTATAGACTTGTATATGTTTGCGCAGCACATTGTGTGTGTGTGTTTTTTTTATCCGTAACAGCACGTGATGTCCTACTGTCCGCCCGCTGTCCGGAGTACCTCGTGCGGGGCCGCCGGCTGCTGTTCACGGCGGGGCTGGGGACCAGGTACCGCTCAACGAACCCAACGATAACTTCTAATTACTGTTGAATTGTTGAGCCAATAAAGTATATCGTCAGCTCAGTGTTGGTATACGAGATCGCTAGCTCCACCGACTTTCACATATTTAATTTATAAGTGTTCGGTGAAGGAAATCCATGCATCGAAGCAGGTTGTGGAATAAGCTCAAACCTTCTCCTGAGAAGGAGAGGTTTTAGCCCAGCTGTGGGACATTTATATACTGTAACTGTTTTGAATCATGTTGGAATAAGTTTTGTTCTTAAGAAGAGATATCTTCGACCAACAGACACTTTTGTACTTTACTAGCAAAACCCGGTAGGTGGCTGTTAATGTGGTACAGCGCCATCTAGCGGCGTTACAACGAAGTGGATATTATAAAATCTTCCATGAGACATACATCTAAATTTCAACTATGATGGTGATTCAAACGGTCCGAACTCTATTAATCACAAACAGATACACAAACAGCCATTTTTATATATTAACGAAATTGTTTTGTTACAGAGCCATCGGCCGGGTCACGCAAACCTTCCCGTACATACCATGAATTCTATAGAACACGGCTCCAATGTAAAATTCGAGATCTCTCTAGAATATTCTAGATAAATTAAATATATTAATTGTATCTGTAACCAGTTTTCTTGTCGTGTTCACTTCATCATTGCGTGGGAGGCGTTTCGCCTTGCGGATTAAATTACAAAAAACGACAAACGATGATGGTATTTTTATGTTACATAAAAACAGTGTTGCCAACCTCTTAGAAGCATCCTCCTGACGGATGAATTGAAACAAATACAAAATACATTTATAATATGATGTTAAAAAAAAGCAAATCAAGTACTGCAAGTAGCATTAGTAAACTTGAAATATACTCAATTAAATGAAGCTGAAGAGTTAATCCCCGGAGAGAAATTCTTTAAAAAAATGTTCCTCCTTAAAAATGTCTGACCTGAAAATATCCTATTTGATTTCATCTGACATAGCCCTATTTAGGGGGAAAACCCCCAAGTTGGCAACACTGTATAAAAAAAATGTGGACCATCCATATAAACTTTCATATATTTAACACTAGCGGACAAATTTTTAATAAACCATCATATGTGATCGAGCAAATTTTCACTCTTAACTCATTTTTATTCAGTCAGTTAATTAATCAGTGTCAGAGTTTTTATTACGTATATAACATACATGCAAAACGTCTATGCTTATGTATAAATAATATTGCAATATATAAAGGCTTATATAAAATATAATACATCCAATTTCTAGTTAATATTAAATAATTATATAACTAGGTTTATGAACTAACGTACATACACAATGGATATTACATCTTGGTTCCCAATGTTGGTGGCACATTGACAATATAAATGATGGTTAATATTTCTTAAAACGCCAATGACGCGGTGGAGAATTACCACCAAAATTTCATTTGAAATTAAAAAAGAGAAACAGAAATCGCAACAGTAAAAGGTTATGTCTTTATATTTGAAAATATGTACATTCAAAAACATTAAATTCTTAGTTATACCATGTTTGCCTATCTACCCTTCCGTGACGCCACGGTGACACGAATATGATAATCTTATCGTATGTTAAATTGTTATAATAATAACTTATTTAGAAGTTAGTTGACTTAAAATTTCAAATAAACTGAAATTTAAATTAAATATTCTTATTTAAAATCAATCAAAATAGCACTATGTACGTGTTAATATTGTATTTAATACACCTTTTACAATTAGTTGAAATGTATATTTGTCTTCTTTGCAAATATTGATATTTGAGTATCAAGTAGATGGTTAATATTTGTCTCTGGTCAGACACTCTCTGTCCAATAAAAAATAATTTATTATAATAGAAATGGTAAATGGGGTGGTTGAGATGCTAATCTATTCTCTTCAAAGTCCTCGTATAATTATGACTGCCTCGTTGGTCTAGTGGCTTGATGTAAGGCAGACCCCTTCCGGGTCAATTCCCAGGTCGGGCAAATAAAAAAAGCTATTGGGTTTGTCTGTCAGAAAATTCTGAGTAGCAGCCCGGAGTCTGCAAGTTGGAAATGTGTACACTCCCGTGCCTCGGAAAGCACTTAAAGCTGATGGTCCTGCGCCTGAACTCTTTCCGGTCGTATTGGATTGCCATCCCATCGGATTATGAGAGATAGGGAATAGGGAGTGCACCTGTGTTTGCGCACACACTTGTGCACTATAATATCTCCTGCGTATTTGGCTAATCAACCTTGAGATTGGCCGCCGTAGCCAAATCGGTCTGGAGGACATTATTATTATAATTCAATTATAGATTAAAAGAGTCAATTAGTTTCAGTTAGGATTACAGTGTTAATGTACCAGGAGATCATAAACAGTGTGTCGGTCTCACCGAACGGTGAGATTAAAACTGTAAAACTCCTGGTACATTAACACTGTAATCATAACTGAAACTAATTGACTCTTTTAATCTAATCGTTCGGTGAAACCGTCTCACTGTTTATGATCTCCTGGAACATTAACACTGTAATCCTAACTGGAACTAATTGACTCTATTAATCTAATCGTTCGGTGAAACCGTCTCACTGTTTATGTTCTCCTGGTACATTTACAACGTAATCCTAATTCTAAATCTTTGAAACTAATAGTAATAATATCCTGGGACATTTTTCACACACGGCCATCTGATCCCAAATTAAGCTTGTACAAAACTCGTGCTATGGAAACCTGACAACTGATATACTACATATACTACTTTTCTTTTGTAAATACATACTTATACAGAAAATTACAGTCAGACTCAGGACAAACAGACATGTTCATGCACACAAATGTCTGTCCTGGGTGGGAATCGAAACCACAACCTTCGGCGTGAAAAGGCAAGTATCTACCAACCGCGCCAAACGTCTAGTCAAAATTAACTCTTTTAATCTAATCGTTCGGTAAGACCGACTCACTGTTTATGATCTCCTAGTACATTAACACTGTAATCCAATCTGAAACTAATTGACTCTTTTAATCTAATCGTTCGGTGAGACCGACACACTGTTTATGATCTCCTGGTACATTAACACTGTAATCCTAACTGAAACTAATTGACTCTTTTAATCTAATCGTTCGGTGAGACCGACTCACTGTTTATGATCTCCTGGTACATTAACACTGTAATCCTAACCGGAACTAATTAACTCTTTTAATTTAATCGTTCGGTGAGACCGACTCACTGTTTATGATCTCCTGGTACATTAACACTGTAATCATAACTGGAACTAATTGACTCTTTTAATCTAATCGTTCGGTGAGACCGTCTCACTGTTTATGATCTCCTGGTACATTAACACTGTAATCCTAACTGAAACTAATTGACTCTTTTAATCTAATCGTTCGGTGAGACCGACTCACTGTTTATGATCTCCTGGTACATTAACACTGTAATCCTAACTGGAACTAATTGACTCTTGTAATATAATCGTTCGGTGAGACCGACACACTGTTTATTATCTCCTGGTACATTAACACTGTAATCATAACTGGAACTAATTAACTCTTTTAATCTAATCATTCGGTGAGACCGACACACTATTTATGATCTCCTGGTACACTAACACTGTAATTCTAACTGAAACTAATTGACTCTTTTAATCTAATCGTTCGGTGAGACCGACTCACTGTTTATGATCTCCTGGTACATTAACACTGTAATCCTAACTGGAACTAATTGACTCTTTTAATTTAATCGTCCGGTGAGACCGACTCACTGTTTATGATCTCCTGGTACATTAACACTGTAAACCTAACTGAAACTAATTGGCTCTTTTAATCTAATCGTTCGGTGAGACCGACTCACTGTTTATGATCTCCTGGTACATTAACACTGTAATCCTAACTGGAACTAATTGACTCTTTTAATGTAATCGTTCGGTGAGACCGACTCACTGTTTATGATCTCTTGGTACATTAACACTGTAATCATAACTGGAACTAATTGACTCTTTTAATCTATTCGTTCGGTGAGACCGTCTCACTGTTTATGATCTCCTGGTACATTAACACTGTAATCCTAACTGAAACTAATTGACTCTTTTAATCTAATCAATCGGTGAGACCGACTCACTGTTTATGATCTCCTGGTACATTAACACTGTAATCCTAACTGAAACTAATTGACTCTTTTAATCTAATCGTTCGGTGAGACCGACTCACTGTTTATGATCTCCTGGTACATTAACACTGTAATCCTAACTGAATCTTATTGACTCTTTTAATCTAATCGTTCGGTGAGACCGACTCACTGTTTATGATCTCCTGGTACATTAACACTGTAATCCTAACTGAAACTAATTGACTCTTTTAATCTAATCGTTCGGTGAGACCGACTCACTGTTTATGATCTCCTGGTACATTAACACTGTAATCCTAACTGAAACTAATTGACTCTTTTAATTTAATCGTTCGGTGAGACCGACTCACTGTTTATGATCTCCTGGAACATTAACACTGTAATCCTAACTGGAACTAATTGACTCTATTAATCTAATCGTTCGGTGAAACCGTCTCACTGTTTATGTTCTCCTGGTACATTTACAACGTAATCCTAATTCTAAATCTTTGAAACTAATAGTAATAATATCCTGGGACATTTTTCACACACGGCCATCTGATCCCAAATTAAGCTTGTACAAAACTCGTGCTATGGAAACCTGACAACTGAAATACTACATATACTACTTTTCTTTTGTAAATACATACTTATACAGAAAATTACAGTCAGACTCAGGACAAACAGACATGTTCATGCACACAAATGTCTGTCCTGGGTGGGAATCGAAACCACAACCTTCGGCGTGAAAAGGCAAGTATCTACCAACCGCGCCAAACGTCTAGTCAAAATTAACTCTTTTAATCTAATCGTTCGGTAAGACCGACTCACTGTTTATGATCTCCTAGTACATTAACACTGTAATCCTATCTGAAACTAATTGACTCTTTTAATCTAATCGTTCGGTGACACCGACACACTGTTTATGATCTCCTGGTACATTAACACTGTAATCCTAACTGAAACTAATTGACTCTTTTAATCTAATCGTTCGGTGAGACCGACTCACTGTTTATGATCTGGTACATTAACACTGTAATCCTAACTGGAACTAATTGACTCTTTTAATTTAATCGTTCGGTGAGACCGACTCACTGTTTATGATCTCCTGGTACATTAACACTGTAATCATAACTGGAACTAATTGACTCTTTTAATCTAATCGTTCGGTGAGACCGTCTCACTGTTTATGATCTCCTGGTACATTAACACTGTAATCCTAACTGAAACTAATTGACTCTTTTAATCTAATCGTTCGGTGAGACCGACTCACTGTTTATGATCTCCTGGTACATTAACACTGTAATCCTAACTGGAACTAATTGACTCTTGTAATATAATCGTTCGGTGAGACCGACTCACTGTTTATGATCTCCTGGTACATTAACACTGTAATCCTAACTGGAACTAATTGACTCTTTTAATTTAATCGTCCGGTGAGACCGACTCACTGTTTATGATCTCCTGGTACATTAACACTAATCATAACTGGAACTAATTGACTCTTTTAATCTAATCGTTCGGTGAGACCGTCTCACTGTTTATGATCTCCTGGTACATTAACACTGTAATCCTAACTGAAACTAATTGGCTCTTTTAATCTAATCGTTCGGTGAGACCGACTCACTGTTTATGATCTCCTGGTACATTAACACTGTAATCCTAACTGGAACTAATTGACTCTTTTAATGTAATCGTTCGGTGAGACCGACTCACTGTTTATGATCTCTTGGTACATTAACACTGTAATCATAACTGGAACTAATTGACTCTTTTAATCTATTCGTTCGGTGAGACCGTCTCACTGTTTATGATCTCCTGGTACATTAACACTGTAATCCTAACTGAAACTAATTGACTCTTTTAATCTAATCAATCGGTGAGACCGACTCACTGTTTATGATCTCCTGGTACATTAACACTGTAATCCTAACTGAAACTAATTGACTCTTTTAATCTAATCGTTCGGTGAGACCGACTCACTGTTTATGATCTCCTGGTACATTAACACTGTAATCCTAACTGAATCTTATTGACTCTTTTAATCTAATCGTTCGGTGAGACCGACTCACTGTTTATGATCTCCTGGTACATTAACACTGTAATCCTAACTGAAACTAATTGACTCTTTTAATCTAATCGTTCGGTGAGACCGACGCACTGTTTATGATCTCCTGGTACATTAACACTGTAATCCTAACTGAAACTAATTGACTCTTTTAATCTAATCGTTCGGTGAGACCGTCTCACTGTTTATGTTCTCCTGGTACATTAACAACGTAATCCTAATTCTAAATATTTGAAACCAATAATAATAATATCCTGGGACATTTTTCACACACGGCCATCTGATCCCAAATTAAGCTTGTACAAAACTCGTGCTATGGAAACCAGACAACTGATATACTACTGTTATAAATCAAACAATTATTAAAATAAAAAAAGATTTATTTGGCCTTCGGCCTCAAGTACATACACAATTTATGACTTTAAACAAACATAAAATAATTAGTAATATAATTAAATCGGTAATTATTCCGGCAGAGCTTCCGCACACTTCAAAAGTTAACGTAATGAGCTCTTATCGCCAACATCTCGTCTTATATAGGCAGGTGTGGTGTTGCTGAATTAAAATATTAGTCTTCCTCCAACACGGCCTCTCCTGACGGGGCTGCGTCCCTGAAGCCCTCAGATGAACTTGTGGATGGACCGGTAACACCCACAACATCCGATAACTGCTCAGCATTGTCATCATTGGTTTCTGAGGAAATAAACACACAAAAATCCATCATTAGTCACGTCTGTTCTATTACTCAACAAGGCATATATTTGTATATTTGTCAACTACACAAGTCAGTTTGAATAGACTACATAGGTTTTACACAGGTCTGGTCCCACGCAACCGAATACCTCGCACAAACTCGTGTGTACGAACAGGTTTTATATCAGTCTATAGTAGGTCACCCCAGATACCTATACATCATGGATTTACACAGGTCTGTTGTCAGCTGCGCAACCGACTCACCCCAGAAACCATTGTGGTCAACCCAATACCGCGCGCACAGGTTTTACATGGGTCTTTTCCACTAGCACGTCTCACATTTACATGCTACAATAAATAAATAAAGTCAAGACAAATAACAACTCATGCACAACAAGTAAATACCTTCAAAAAATGCAGCACAAGTTTCAGGTGTCCATTCACCCTTCCATAAAACCATATATGTTGCAGCTACCCGAGTAGTTTTGCCATAGGCACCAGCCAACAATTGGACTTCGTATCTATCATTAGGGAGCGCCTTCGTTACTTTATAAGGGCCTCTCATACCAATATCAAGTTTCCCGGTGCTTTGAGAATTCTTGATCACGTAAACCAAGTCATTTACTTGATACATTTTAGGAGGTTTTCTATTTTTATTAACATAAGCATCTTGTTTGTTTCTATTATCGCGAATAAGCTCTTCAGCTCGTTGCCTTTTTAATTCGCGAGTCGCGTCGCGATTTGGATTTGAACCTTCGTAGGTTATGTCTTTAATCAAGCTATTTATTAACAGAGTAGTCGAATCGCTGCCAATGAGAAGATTAAGTGCCGGGTATTGGGTTGTCTTATGTTTAGTGATATTTAATACTAGTTGTAATTTCCACAATACTTTTGACCAATCATTTTTATTATAATTTACTTCAACCCTTATCATATTAAGTACTGTGCGGCAGTAACGTTCAACTTGGCCGTTTTCTTGGTGCATTTCGGGAGTAATAAAATGCACTTCGACACCGTAACCAGATATCCAGTTAATAAATTCGTAATTATCAAACATACGACTTCTATAGCACACTAGCTTTTTAAAAGTACCGAACAGCGATATAATTCGAGTTATTACACGCTTTACCTCACTACTATCTTGGCGTGTTAACGCGAACAGTAAACAATATTTTGTATATGCGTCAATTATAATGAGTACGTGTTTATGACCATCGCTATCTCTCAGCGGCCCGAGTACGTCGGCGTGTATCACGTCAAATGGTACCGAATCTTTTTGCCACGAAGATATAGGTTGTAAAGGTGCTCGGGGAGTTTGTTTATGAGAAATACAAATAACGCAGTTAGTGACATATTTCGCGACAAATCGTCTTAGACCGGGGAACCAAAAGTGCCGTAGGATCAGATCAATCGTCTTGTCTATACCGATGTGTTCATGCTCATCGTGGAAAACGCGTAACAAGCTTAATCTAAATGCTTTTGGTACATAACACAAGAATCGCGCTTGCTCACCCGTGACGTCGTATTTATAATACAAGAGGTCATTACGTTTTACATAACGCGTGTTATCTAATTCACCGTTATTTAATTTCTCTAACAAAGAAATGGTTTCCTCGTCACCTGCTTGTGCCACTTGAGCCCAATTTTGGGGCTTTCGAATGATATCGACAACATTGACCGGGTTTCTGCTTAAATAATCGACATGTGACATAAGTGTGCCCTTACGATATTCTAGCGAGAAATCAAAATTCTGCATATACATCCACCACCTTGCAACTCTGGGTTGGAGATCCTTTTTGCGTTGCGTCATTTTTAGCGCATTACAATCTGTGATTATTTTAAAAGTTTTGCCAATTAAATATTGTCTAAAATGTTGCAATGATTTTACTACGGCAAGGGTCTCCAACTCATAGCTGTGGTATTTGGACTCCGCGCTGGCAGTTAATTTACTAAAATATACGACTACCCGCCTACAACCGTCTTTATGTATTTGCATAAGAATACCGCCATAGCCAATTGAACTGGCATCAGTATGTAATTCGGTCTTTAGTCAGGGTCGAATATAGCTAGAATTGGTTCATTTGTTAAATAAGAAATTATTTCCTGACGTGCGTTTTCATGTTCGTCGGTCCAGTCAAAAATTATTCCCTTCCTAGTTAGGGCTGCAATGCGCGCGGTCTTAATCGCGTGATTATATATGTATCTACGAAAATACCCAGCGAGGCCTAGGAATTGCCGCACCTGTTTGACATTATTCGGGGGTGGTGATTTAACTAACGCGTCAATTTTATAAGTGCTCGGCCTAACCTGACCATCGCGTATAATCCTACCGAGATATTCGATTTCATTGGTTAGAAAAGTGCATTTCTTCAAGTTGATAGAAAATCCTGCCTCTGTCAAAGTTTTAATTACCGAATCTAATAAAATAAGGTTTTCGTTAATGCTTTGTGTCAATATAAGTACGTCATCGATATAGACTACAACCTGTCCGGCCTCAATAAAGGATTTTAGCGTCTTAGCAATAGTTTTCTGATAAAAAATCGGTGCATTTGCTAATCCGTAGGGGACCTTACAATATTCGTAGTGGCCTTCCGGGGTAACAAATGCCGTCTTATGAATAGACTCCTCAGCAACTCTAAGTCGGTGAAACCCAGATACCATATCTAAGGAACTAAACCAGCGAGATTTACCTAATCGGTCTATGTAGTCATTAATCAACGGTAGGGGATGTCTAGTTTTATCAGTAATCCGATTCAGTGCACGGTAGTCCACCACCATTCTATCAGAACCATCTTTCTTTTTCACCAATAGAATTGGGCTAGCGTACTCCGAGTCAGATTCACGAATTATACTTTTATTAAGCAAATCTTTAACTATTTCGCGAACTTTTAATTTTTCATCGTGTGATAATTTATAGGGTCTATAATACACGGGTACATTAGTTGTCAGTTTAATATGCATTTCACTATCCTTTACAGTTGTGATCGCGGTACCACTTAAAAAGAATTTTGAATACTTGGCTAGAATCTCTAATAATCGTTCCCTATCTTTTCCAGACACAGACGTATTTACTTGTTCGGATAAACAAATTGAATTTACTGGCAAAATATTGCTTTCAATAGGTTCACTACGAATTATACGCTGACAATCACCGGTCCTAACATAAGTTATGCCTTTTCTATTTAACACGTCGGTGCCAATAATTACAGGTACATTTAAATTATTATCATCGACGATATAAAAATCAATTTCTATTGTTAAGTCACTGAATTCAACGGGCAACGTTACATATGATTCTGATTTCACTTCCATATCACCTAAGCCACGTAATAATTGATTTGTAGGTCTTAATTGACATGAAAAATGTTTAACAATATTTTTCGACATTAGAGAGACTCATGAACTACTATCGATCAAAACATCTAACGGAATTCCCGAGATAACAGCAGTTGTTACGTCACGATTTTTATAACTACCCACAAGTTCGCGACAAAAATTAACACCATTATTGTTTCGTGAACTCGACCGTTCTTTGGCAAAACACATATTCTCGGAATGACCTACTTTTTTACAAAATGTACACTTCAACACATCAACACGAGACGTTGCCGGTAGCGCGATTGCTCTTTCGTTGTTATTATTATTTGTAGTTGTATTCAATCGTTTACTACAATCTACACTTTTATGGCCAAATTGCTTACAATTATAACATTTAATTGATTTTGAATCGTTTGAACTGTATTTGCGTTTTAAAAGGTTGCGATTTAAATTATTATTATTAGAGAATTTATCAAACCGACTATAGTTAGTAGATATTTTTCTATTTGAATTGTTAGAAGGTTTAACAAAGCTAGACAAAAACTCCACTATAGAATCGGGCGATAATTTAGCGTTAATAGCCATAGCGCGGATTTGTGGGTCTACGATTCCACGTATAATAATGGCAGTAAGTAGCTCGTTGCTTAGACCTTTAACTATGCGTAACCTTAAAAGCGATCTACGAGCATATTCGGCGTATGTGGGGTATTTGTCGGACTCTGTTCGCATAACGTCATAAAGAATATTCGCGACATCGACAGAGCGTGGGCATAAGGCTTTTAATTCTTGTTTGAAATTGGACCATGTGCGAATATCACTTGTCCATTGGCTAAGCCAGGTACGAGATTCCCCTTTCAGACAATGTCCGATGCGAGCAAGGCATTCTTTGTCGCCCCATTGGTTCAAAATACGCGCTCTTTCTACCTCATCACACCACGTGTCGAAGTCATGAACACTCGGATCAAAATCAGAGACAAAATATCGATTGGATCTGACCTGAGCACAGCTGATAGCGGTCAAGAGCCGCTCGGCAGCATTCGTCACCACATCTTCGGACTGCGATAACCCCGTCTGGCTGGTTTGCGGAGTCGTGGCGGCGTAACCACGTGGTCGCGTGGCGGAGTCGGCGCCCCAGGCATCGATGCGGCTGCTGGTGTGGCGCTTTGCAGCGCGACAGCGCGTCTAGTGCCAGCACTGACTGATGCACTGGCTTGCGTCTCCACAGACGCACGAGACTGCTCCTCCAAAGCGCGCAGTCTGGTCAGGATCTCTTCCATTGAGTTGGGAGGAGTTTGTCCTCGACGTCTTCGTTTGTTACGTTTATCGTTGTTCAACATTACACTGATGGAAGCATTGCCCGAATATTTAAATTACTAAACCGCGTGGGAGGGTAGAATTAAGTTTCATCTATAGCACCAGAAATGTGTTTGCGGCTATAACAGCCTTCGAATCCCACTTCTGATTTTATAAATCAAACAATTATTAAAATAAAAAAAAGATTTATTTGGTCTTCGGCCTCAAGTACATACACAATTTATGACTTTAAACAAACATAAAATAAATAGTAATTTAATTAAATCGGTAATTATTCGGGCAGAGCTTCCGCACACTTCAAAAGTTAACGTAATAATGAGCTCTTATCGCCAACATCTCGTCTTATATAGGCAGGTGTGGTGTTGCTGAATTAAAATATTAGTCTTCCTCCAACAATATACATATATATATATACCTAGTTATATACTGTCACAACTTTGGAGGGTAGATAATTAAAAAGAACGCGCGACTGAGTTGAAAATGTTACTTAAACAAATTGTTTACGTTACAATTACGACGATATATTTGTAACGGTTTCGGTGCTTTCCATTTTATCAAGATGTGTATTTATAAACAAAATCTATTTAAATATACATTAATCTGTACCAGCTTCTTAATGAAATTCACATGGTCTTGACGTAAATCTAGAAAACTATGTATGAACTTTGCAGTAGTTTTATGGATAAGTTTATACTTACATTATAATTGATATTAAATTGTAGTAGGCGTTTATTTATGACAACAGTAGATATTTTGATGATGAAATGTTCCCAGGTAGGTAACCACTTAACAACAACATTATAGCCTCTTTATTTGTACCAGGCCAAACAAAGGGAATGCATTGAAGGAGATATTAATATGTATACCTACCTACCCATCCTCACAACTTTGCTTTAATTTCCATTGATATATATTATTGGTGGAGGTGGATAGTTAGATACATTATTACAATAAAGATCGCGGCCGCCACATTGCTGACCGCTGAACATAAATATCTCCAGATGGATAAGTACATAAAATAAGGAAACATACCTGTGGGTATCCTCGAACGTTCATCCCACTTCTGATGTTGAAAGTCACTAGCAGGAACAGATATTTAATGGGTGAATCCGAACTTTCCAAATGAATTGTAGGAAAACACAATCAAATCTATTAACAGTTTTTATTTTAAAATGTCACAGACACAATTCACACGGGACACACTCTCATTCGCTGTCGCCCCCGATCGAATGACTCTTAGCAACACGACACTAACAAACTTAATCGCAATGGATTACAAAAATAACACAGTATGACACCAATCGACCGAACACACGATAGCAAAAAGAGACCTGTCTACCGTCCACCCTCCTTTAAATACACTTCCTCCCACTATTACCCTCCTATATTCCTACAAACGCTAACAGACGGCCATTCTGCTATTGGAATGTCCCCATTCCAAATAATGCTCGGCCATTCGAATTAGAGTATGACCACATACGACAAATTTTAGAGTACATGTATATTTTATATATTAAGTTTTAAGATAAGATATTTAATTAAATAAATTTAGGTAGAAAACCCGAGTTACATTGAATGAAAAGTAAATCACTACATAGTATAAAACAAAGTCGCTTTCTCTGTCCCTATGTCCCTTTGTATGCTTAAATCTTTGAAACTACGCAACGGATTTTGATGCGGTTTTTTTTAATAGATAGAGTGATTCAAGAGAAAGGTTTATATGTATAATAACATCCATTAAATAGTGGAGAAGTACTGTTATTTTTGAGGTTTCTAATGTGATGTCGTAAATAATTACATTTTTTCCGCTTACATTGCAAACGCAGGCTGAACCCTACGAGTTTTATCAAAATAATGTACTAAGTATTGTACACATTGAAAAGGTCTACAGAAAAGTCCGTGATGGTATATGTCTATCTCTTATGGATAACCCACAATAACTTTTTTTTGTCATTTACTTTTTACGACAAATAATGGCTAATTTTCGAAGCGATTTTAACCAATACAGCATTAATCCTTAACCAATTAAATACCTTGAATACATTGTTCATTTAATATAGATCTATATGGCCCTTTACACTGTATGATTTAAGTGAATATTTTCGAAGATATTACAGATTTAAAAATTGCGGGACGTAGCGTTTGCGGCGGTACCGGCCGGCCGCCCGGTGCGGCAAGAGCGAGCCTATAAATAGCGCGTCTGAGGCCGCGGTTTTCCCTGTAGCACTTTGAATTTAGCAGCGATCGGACGCGTTTATTATAAAAACGTGCTTTTCAGCGCGACAACGTATCAGTAATTATAAGTAAGTTACGATAAATAATTGTATGATAGTAGTTTTAAAATATAAATTATATTCTATTCTAAGGTTAATTTTTAAATCGCACTTATAGTAATTATAAGTACCTACATAAGGTGAGGTAAGATTAGATTAAATAAAACCATAAATAATGGATTGCAATTTTCTATTAAGATCTTGATTAAAACATACAGTTAGATCAATTTAATATTAGGGAAATTATTTTCAAAAATCGTGATTTAAGGTGAGATATGTAAGTTCAGAAAAAGTACTTAATAGAATAGGTATCTTTTGTTGTTGATGATTGTTGATTATCATTTGTTTTTAGTCGCACGAATAGCAAATTATTTTTTAAGTACTTTTAATTTAATTAAAATCCTTGTTTAAGTTGAGGTATTTCAGTAAAAAAAAAAGAACTGAATAGAATAGGTATCTTTTGTTTTTTATGATTGTTGATTATCTTTTGTTTCTAAATGGTAAGAATTTAGATATTTTTTACTGCGGCACATACTAATAATATGGCAATTTGTGCATAGGTAATCATATATAGAACTGAGTAAATTTTGTACAGAAATTATAAAGTCATGTCTGGAAGACGTCGTCGTTCGAACATAGGTCGTAGTACAGTGAATGCCAGAAGAGTACGTTCAGCAAGAGATGAAGAATCGTCAACGGAACGTGAGGCTCGCCTCAGTCAGGCTCGGGATAGATATAGAGCTGAGAGAGAGAGAGAATCTTCAGTAGAGCGTGAGGTTCACCGCAGCCGAGATAGGGAAAGACATCGAATACAGAGAGCCAGAGAATCATCAGCACGAGTTACTAATTCATGGGTGAATAAAGAAAATTCTGCCATGAATTACGATCCTTCGATTTCTTACAAGGACGATCGTATAGTATCAATAGGTACTATGTCAGTAGTGTGTGAACATTGCTTGGCATTGAAATTCAAGGACGAATCGAAAGGTATGTTGCTTACAAGGAAAAGTCAAATTAGAAGAAGTTTTCCCTCCACCTGAACCACTTCACTCTCTTCTTACGGGTGATCATCAGAAATCCAAGCAATTCATGCGCAATATACGCCGTTATAATAACGCATTTCAAATGATCTCTTTTAAAAGTAAGCAAGTCGTTGAGCGTGGGTTCATGCCTACATTTAAAATTCAAGGGCAAGTGTACCACTTAGCTGGGAGCTTGCTACCACTTCGACCCGATGATCACAAATTTCTGCAAATATATTTTATTGCAGATCCAGATAGACAAGCATCTACGCGGTGTACAAGTGTTGCACAGCCAATTGATAGAGATTTGATTAGATCTCTCCAAGATATGTTACATTCTCATAATTGCTACATACAGTCTTTCAAAACTGCGATTGAGAGTGTTCCAGCAGATACTCCTGACTTTAATGTCGTAATCCATGCAAACAAAGTTCCTGTTGGAGAACACAGAGGACGATACAATGCGCCTTCCACGAATGAAGTAGCAGTGGTGATAGCTGGACAGCAATTTGACAAAAGAGATATTGTATTGCATAGTCGTGATAGTCGTGATGATAATTTGCAAAAAATTTCAGAGTTACGCAGATATTATGACAGCTTACAATATCCTTTGATGCTATGTCGTGGAGAAAATGGTTATGCAATTAATATTTCTCAAGTTGACCCAATCGGTGGTACACCTCTGCGTAAAACAGTGTCATGTATGAACTACTATTGCTACCGTATAATGACAAGACGTAACAATTTCAATACTTTGCTTAGATATGGAATGTTAACAAACCAATACTTGGTAGATCAATATGCGAAAATTGAATCTCAGAGATTGGCCTACATCCGTAATAATCAAACTAAATTGAGAGCTGAAAATTACGTTCATCTTCAGGATGCTTTACAGGCGAATGAACACCGCAACGGCATTGGGCAGTTGGTTATACTACCTTCATCATTCACAGGTGGACCTCGATATTTACACGAAAAATCGCAAGACGCCATGACTTACGTAAGAAATTACGGCAAACCTGATTTATTTATAACTGCAACATGTAACCCAAATTGGCCGGAAATCAAAGAAAATATTAACACCAATTTAACTCCACAAGACAAATACGATATAGTTAACAGAGTCTTCCATTTAAAAGTACAGAAACTCCTGCACCTCATTAACAAGTCTCATATGAATATATGGTCCGCCGCGCTGTCATATGTACACAATAGAATGGCAGAAACGTGGCTTGCCACATGTACACCTGTTGGTGTGGTTAGTGAACAAAATTAGACCAAACCAAATTGACAGGGTTATTTCAGCTGAATTACCGGATAAAGATGAAGATCCTATCCTGTACGAAATCGTAAAGAAACATATGGTACACGGCCCTTGCGGGACTTTAAACCCGAATTCTCCATGTATGCGAGTCGAAGTCGTTCCAAACTCAAACAAGTACTAGCGATGACGGATATCCCAAATATCGTCGACGATCGCCAGAACAGGGTGGGCAAAATGCTACCGTCCGAAACCATGATATTGATAACCGATGGATCGTTCCCTATAATCCGCTCCTTTTGAAAATTTTCGATGCCCACATCAACGTAGAGTTGTGCAATTCAATAAAGTCAATTCAATATGTTACTAAGTACATTAATAAAGGCAGTGATCATGCCACTTTCAGCATACAATCACCAAATGAAGTGGAAAAATATCAGTCTGGACGTTACATCTGCAGCTCTGAAGCTGTATTATCATTCGAAGTGCACGACCGGGCTCCCACAATTGTCCACCTTGCAGTTAATTTAGAAAATGGACAAAGAGTATATTTCACAGAGAACAATATACAAGAAGTTGTTAATAACCCGCGGAATACAACATTGACAGCATTCTTCAAGTTATGTGCTCAAGATGATTTCGCGAAAACACTGACATATGACAGAGTTCTAGGTTACTATACATGAAACCAGAGTTCTAAAACTTTTCAACGGCGAAAACAAGGTACTGCGGTTGATGGTTTCCCCGGAAAGTAAAAAAAACGGATGCTCTTGGCAGAGTCTACGTGGTTCATCCCAACAACAGCGAATGCTTTTATCTGAGAATGTTACTGCATATTGTAAAAGGCCCGACATCCTTTGCACACCTAAGAACTGTACAAGGTGTTGTTTACAATACTTATCAAGCAGCATGCAAAGCTATGGGGCTCTTGGAAGACGATTCTCACTGGGAAAACACATTATCAGAAGCAGCTGTTTGTAGTTCAGCTACATCACTAAAATATTTATTTGCCGTCATAGTAGTCTTTTGTCAAGTAACTGATTCTGTTAATCTATGGAATAAATTTCAAGAAAATATGGCCAGTGATATTCTGATTCATCAAACGAGACTTTGACAAAATAAAGCTCAAGATGAGCCACGATTAAACATCGATCAGAAAAAAGTATTCACTGCATTACTATCAACAATTGATAACAATGAAGGGAAATTGTTTTTCCTTGATGCCCCAGGAGGTACAGGAAAAACATTTTTAATCAATCTGCTTTTAAAAAAAGTGAGATCTATCGGAAAAATTGCGTTAGCTGTTGCGTCATCCGGCATTGCCGCTACGCTTTTGGAAGGAGGCCGAACCGCACACTCCACATTCAAGCTCCCGCTGAAAATCGCTACCGATGATAATAACAGCATCTGTAGTGTTTCTAAACAGAGAAATACAGGAAAATTGATGCGTGACTGCTCATTAATAGTCTGGGACGAAGCTACCATATCAAACAAGACGTCTGTGGAAGCACTGGGTAGGACAATGCGCGATTTGCGCAACAAAAATTCACCTATGGATGGATGTACAATTCTGTTCTCAGGAGATTTCCGTCAAATCCTACCAGTTGTGACTCGAGGAACACGTGCTGACGAAATAAATGCTTGCCTAAAAAGATCCAACCTTTGGCCGCATGTCAATAAATTAGAGCTTAAAACTAATAAGAGGGTTTCGTCATCTTCACGTGAGAACAGGCTATTTCCAGAGATGCTGCAAAAAGTTGGCAATGGAGAGTTAACAAAAAGTGAGGGAAGGATTGACCTAGAAAACCTTTGTGTTTTGATAGACAACAATGTCTATCCTGACATTGATAACATAAGTTATAAGACAATATCTTGGTTTAAAGAAAGAGCGATTCTGTCACCAACTAACGAACAAGTAGATAAAGTAAATAACTTGATTCTTTCAAAGATTGATGCGCCGACGAAAATATACTACTCGGTCGATACTGTTCTCGATTTGGAAGCTGTTCATTTTCCTACAGAATTTCTAAATTCTTTGAACCCGTCTGGACTCCCTCCTCACAAAATGGTGTTGAAAGTAGGTTGTCCTGTTATTTTATTAAGAAACCTGAATCCACCTAAACTTTGCAATTGCACGCGTTTGCTGGTAAAATCATTGAAAACTTTCATAATAGAGTGCACAATACTCACAGGATGTGGTACCGGAGAAGATGTATTGATTCCCCGAATCTCTCTGATACCATCGGATTTACCCTTCCAATTTAAACGTTTACAGTTTCCGGTAAAGACATCTTTTGCAATGACCATTAATAAATCGCAGGGTCAAACCTTCAACGTTGTAGGCTTAGATTTGAGCGTTGACTGTTTTTCACATGGACAACTGTATGTCGCTCTTTCAAGAGTGACCTCCAGAGAAAACATGTTTGTATTGTCTAATGACAAGAAAGCTGTGAACGTTGTTTATAAAGACATTCTGTAATAAGTTGTAAAAATAAAATAAATAGTTAAAAATGTAAAAAGTAAATAAGTAAAAATGTAGTGTATGAATTTAGATATTCCAAAGATAGCAGGAAATCTTCATGGTATAGGGAAAGGGGGATTGTTTTACTCCAAATTTAACGCGTGCGGGCCACGGGCAGTAATGAATAAATCAAAACTACTTGATCGATTTTAATCACATATTTTATACCCGTGCGAAGCCGGAGCGGGCCGCTATGTTTTTATATACAACGTTCACAGTTTTTCTGTAGTGTATTTAGTATCAGCATTGCACCCGTGCGAAGCCGGGGCGGGTCGCTAGTTATATAATAAAAAAAATAATAAAAATCAAAAGTAAATATTACAGTAAATACCTAGTACACCGTACTTGAGTTTTTACACATTTATTTAAATGATAATCATAGAATATAGTTAATTTCTGAGACTATCAAATAGTTACGTTTACACATTTATTTAAATAACAATCTTGATAGGTGGGTTGATAATTTCAAGTTTTGATCAAACATTAAGAAACATTTAAAATGATACAATCACTTAATTAATCAATAGTTATTCCGTTTATGTCATAAACACTAATAACGCACTTCACTGGTAATCACTACACTAATAAACTAGATATCACTTCATTCTTATTTGGACGTACATTGTGTCAAGCTTAATGAACTTGAGCTACCGTTTGCCGCCCTCGGGATACGGCCTGCTCATTAACAGCACATAGTCGAGATAAGCTACCGTTTGTAACCATCGGAACACGGCCTGCTCATACGTCACATAACGAAGCTACCGTTTATCACCATCGGAGCACGGCCTGCTTATACGTCGCATAATGAAGCTACCGTTTGTCACCATCGGAGCACGGCCTGCTTATACGTCGCATAATGAAGCTACCATTTGTCACCATCGGAGCACGGCCTGCTTATACGTCGCATAATGAAGCTACCGTTTGCCGCCATCGGGACACGGCCTGCTATTCGATTTTACTCTTCATTTCATGGGATTGAAATGATTTATTTATTCAAATAATCTTAACATGAGCAAATCACATATACTATACATACATAGCAATAAACTAAATAGGAACTAAAAAAACAAAATTAGCACAAATAAATGAAATCAGAATTAGCGATCACCAATATTACGAATAGCACTTGAGAGCACAACCACACAACCGTCTCGCCCCGGCGCCGATGCAAAAAGTGAAGCGCCGCACGGTATTTTTCCTGGACCAATTACGATGATGCCCATTAAAATCTCCTGCAATTATAGTCTTGTTATTAAACTTAGAAAAAAAACCATTTCAGTCTCGAAAAGAGGTGTTTGAACTGTTGGGGGCAATGTATAGATACTATATTTTCAATGTCACCGCACTTAAATATTTTAACATATGTATATTCAATTCCTGAGTTCGAATTATTCAAATATTTTTGTTGAGCTTTTATAGACCAATGTGTTATTATAGCTACTCCTCCAAATCCGTCTCTGCGATCTGATCTAGAAATATTATACCCACTTAAATGACAATAGCTATCCGGATCTAACCAAATCTCACTGATTAAGGCAATATGGATTTTTTTCTGATTTAATATTAGTTCGAATTCTGGTATCTTTGGTCGTAGACTTTGAGCATTCCATTGGAGTATGTTTATAGATTGTGAAATATTGTTCCTATCCATATTGGCTATTAATCTCACTATAGCCGATAATACAGCTTCATAAATTATACTTAAGCATTTTTTAATCTTTTCTTCCCACGTCAAACCACTATTTAATATTTTATCTTTTAGCATTTTTAGTACTGATTTCCATTCAACAAATCCTCGCTCATCTTTGTATGTATTCCCTTTTTTTCCATACCATAATTGTTAAAATCCATTATTTCAATATTATCATCGTTTTCGACGTTTGCTATTCCGGCCTTCCTTAGTTTTTTCTTTTTTGATTCTTTTAATTTTGTTTTTGGTGACTTCAGCGTATGATCTTGTGAGGTTTTTTATCTACGGTAGATTCTTTTAAACCGTTAACTGTAGACGAATCGTTAGCTTTATTAATTGTTGGAAATGCTTGACATCTTGACATTTAACATCCGCCTGGCTTGTTACCACCGTAAGCATGGTGAAAAACTCGTGAAGTGGCTTGCAGCCACGTTTCGAGGTCAGCCAGCGTACAGCCAGTGCCCGAGCGAGTATTGCCGCGATGGGTGTTGGTCCAGTGGAGACGGCTGTTGAACCAATGCCGGGGGAAACTGTATTGACCTGCTGGACAGGGATACCTGAAGAAACGGCTGTTCCGCTGGCCGCCCGTGGCAAAGTACAGGGGCCCGAGCGTGCCTAACCAGCTCGCGAGGCTGCCCCACCAGGCCACGCATAATCTCGGGGTGGACCGTCGTGCCGGTTGGTGATCGGAAGGTGGGGTCCAGGGGCCACTTCCGGGGGGGTTCGGGGGCCCTTCCGTCCGGTGGATCAGTATATTTTCCCTTTTGGCAACCATTTGGGGAAACACGCCTCCATACTTTGCCCGACCCTATCGTGGCAACACGTCGTACGCTTCACGTCTCTTTTCCTTATTTTCCGAAATGGTAGCGCAACTAAGAAATAACGGTCGTTCAGCGGTGCACACCCTCACCATACCCACGCTGTTTGAGGTCGAGTTCTCTAACATCCGAGGACTCCACGCTAACCTCAACGCTGTCCACCACCATCTCGAGACAGCACGGCCAGCAATGTTGTTTCTCACGGAGACGAAAATACTCCGCCCTGCCGACACCAGCTACCTTAACTATCCCAGCTACATGCTTGAAGAATCTTTCAAAGCGAAAGCCGGAGTATGCTTGTTCGTCAGGGTGGATGTTTGTTGTCACCAATTGCGCTGCTTGGAGGACCCCTCCTTCTCCATGTTGGTGGTACGTGTGGGCCTGGTTCGTCAGAGTCGAGTCTACGTGTGCCTCTACAGATCCCACAATGGTGACTTGGAGACAAGCCGATTATTTGACCATCTTAGTCGGGTGGCAGATGCTGCGCAAGAGCAGTTTCTTAACGCGGAATTGGTGTTTTTGGGGGATTTTAATGCTCACCATGAATCATGGTTGAAATCCCTCAAAACTGACCATGCTGGAAGAACTGCTCATGCTTTTACTCTCACACACGACTTGACCCAACTGGTTGATCAGTCCACCAGGATCCCAGACATTGATGGGCAAGCGCCTTCTCTACTGGATCTTCTGCTGACTTCTCACCCGGTGGAATATCAGGTTGTGGTTCAAGCTCCACTTGGTTCTTCGGATCACGGCCTTATATCTACCAAAGTGCCACAGGCCAAGCTGCCGCCATCAGCGGTATGCAAACGTCGCGTTTGGCACTATAAGTCGGCAGATTGGGACATTATGCGCGATTACTATGCGTCAGTCCCTTGGAAGGAACGTTGCTTCAGTGGGAATGACCCGACAGCTAGTGCCGCTGCTGTTGCTGATGAGATCATGTTAGGAATGGAATACTACATTCCTACCTCAGATCTCATCAATAGGGGTACGCGTAACCGTTGGTTCACTCGTGAATGTGCCGACGCTGTATCATCTAAGCAGGCGGCATATCGCGCGTGGATCAACGGCTGCGTTAGCGGGGCATCTAACATTGACTCACTGAAAGCAAACTACAATAAAAATTCCAAGTCTTGTAGGAAGGCATGCACGAGAGCGGATGCACAGCGCATTGTACAGATTGGTCATGACCTTATTTCGCATCCTAGGGGCTCCCGTAGCTTCTGGCGTCTGACCAAGTCTGTGCAAAACAATTTCTGCCAACCATCGCTGCCACCGCTCAGAAATCCGGACGGATCGCTAGCTCACAGTCCGCAGGAGAAAGCCGATCTCCTGGCTAAACTCTTTGCCGACAACTCCGTGATCGATAATTGTAGTGCGCTGCCACCAACAATACCTTCATGTGGCCACACGATGCCTGACATCAAAATCATCAGATATTCTACCGCAAAACAGCAATACTTGATATTGTTGTGTTCCGGTTTGAAGGGTGAGTGAGCCAGTGTAATTACAGGCACAAGGGACATAAAATCTTAGTTCCCAAGGTTGGTGGCGCATTGGATATGTAAGCGATGGTTGACATTTCTTACAATGCCAATGTCTAAGAGCGTTGGTGACCACTTACCATCAGGTGGCCCATATGCTCGTCCGCCTTCCTATTCTATAAAAAAAAAAAAAAAAAAAAAAATCAGGCAACGTGATGTGCGTGCGGAGCTGCAATCACTTGATATACGGAAAGCTAGCGGTCCTGATGGAATACCAGCCATAGTGCTGAATCCTAAAATAGAGCTGTCTCCTGTGTTAACGCGCTTGTTCGAACTTTCTCTCTCTTCGGGATGTGTGCCGGAGGCTTGGAGAAGAGCTAATGTGCAAGCGGTTCCCAAAAAAGGGGATCGGTCTGACCCGGCAAATTATCGGCCAATAGCTATCACCTCAGTACTTTGTAAGGTGATGGAACGGATTTTAAACAACCAACTGATCCATTACCTAGAAGATCACTGTCTAATTAATGATCGTCAGTACGGGTTTCGACCAAAACGGTCCACAGGTGATCTTCTAGCGTACGTAACACACCTCTGGGGTGAAGCTATCGACAAGCATGGAGAATCGTTGGCTGTCAGCCTCGATATCTCCAAGGCTTTCGACAGGGTCTGGCACAGAAGTCTTCTCTCCAAGCTGCCGGCATATGGTCTGCCTGCTCAGCTATGCACCTGGATTGCCAGCTTCCTACACAAGCGTAGCCTTCGTGTTTTAGTTGATGGTTGCGCTTCACAATTCTATGTAGTGAATGCTGGGGTCCCCCAGGGATCTGTGCTATCTCCGACACTCTTTCTTTTGCATATCAATGATATGCTCTCTCTTGGGAACACACATTGCTATGCAGACGATAGTACAGTGCATGGTGGATACCACGGACGCGCAGTGGCTGGGCGGGCGGAAATTGAGGAGAGGCGGAAGGATCTTGTCATTGAACTCGATAGGACGTTAGAGCTCATTGCCAAATGGGGTTCTGATAATCTTGTTGAGTTTAATGCCAAGAAAACACAGGTATGCGCTCTCACAGCGAAAAAGTCACCATTTTCCCCTCTTCCCTCCCTCTGTGGCACACCGCTGATGATACAAAGCAAAATCGCCATGCTGGGGATGAACGTTCGCTGCGACCTTAGTCCAAGGGATTACATCGAGGCTATTATAAACACAGCTTCACGGAAACTCGGAGTTCTGAACAAGGTGCGGCGTTTTTTCACGCCACAACAACTGTGCCTGTTATACAAAACACAGGTACGGTCTTGCGTTGAATATTGCTCGCACCTTTGGGATGGCTCCGCTAAGTACCTACTTGAGGCCTTGGACCGGTTGCAGCGACGTGCCGTACGCATTATTGGCGACGTAAAGGTCACAAACACCCTTGAACCTTTACAATTGCGTCGTGAGATAGCAGCACTGAGCGCTTTCTATCGACTGTATCACGGCGAGTGCTCTGAGGAATTATTCTCTCTAATTCCTGCTTCCCCCTTCCTTCTTAAGTCCACGCGAGCTGGTTCTCGATGTCACCGCCTAACTGTGACATCAATTCCATCGCGAACAAAGAAATTTGGCAACTCCTTTCTTTGTCGCACTTCCAAAAAATGGAATTCCTTACCAGCTCACGTGTTCCCCTCCTCTTACAACCCGGGTTCTTTCAAACGAGGCGTGAAGAGGCAACTAGCGGGCCGGCAAGGCGGGGACGGCTAGTACAGAACATTCTTCCCAACTGTACTGACCGTCGTCGCGTTTGGACTCTACTACCACTTACCATCAGGTGGAATAGTCATTTGCCATCCCGGCGCACATAAAAAAAAAACCAATAAATGGAAGTATATTTTTAGTCATTATCGATTCGACTACGAAATGGATTGAAATTTTTAGAATGACAAAAATGAACGCATCAGTTTTAATAAAAGTTTTAACCTCAACCTTTGCAAGATTCGGTTTACCAAAGGAGTTAGTTTCAGATCAGGGTCCTACTTTTACTAGTTTAAGAGTTTAAACAATTTTTAATTCAAAATGGTATTAAGCAATTTTTAATAATAATAATAATAATAATAATAAAAATTTATTGCTTCAGATAGGTCGTACATTACAAAGTAACTCTTAAGAAAAAACGTACATATTTTTATGAGATACAAATTATTCATACTGGACACATTTTTCTAATTTACCACTCTTTTTCATTGACGACCGTATCGCAATTGGTTGCAAGCTCAGCTATGTGCTGTGCTATGCCCAGCGCTGATTTTCAGCTTGCTCCTTCTATATTCAGTTGATTTAGTTGAGAGCGCCGCACCGTTCCGTATCATATTAAAATATAATGAAATCAAAAAAAACAAAAACTGATATAAAAGCAAGTAAAAGAAAAACCAGTGACATAATTATATAGCACAAAAAGAAGTAAATAAGCAATTTCTCCAGGTCAATAACTACATTTTAAAGCTGAACATTAATAGAACAACCAAAAACTTAATACACGCACGCACATCTTCGCATCATAACAACCATAACTCTATGTGTACGTCATGGCTAGGACAATTGAAACTATGACTAAATAAAAATAAAGAGAAGTCCAAGTTTTTAGGATTCTATTCTTTCATATTTTGCTTCATTCGCATTAATTTGTAAAGTTTTTGTTACGTAGCCACTTCTACTTGTAGACGAAGGTAATATTCTTTAAGGCATTTTTTTAAAATTACAATTGAAAAATGACATTCACGTAAGGGAGGTGGTAGGTTATTCCAAATTTTTGCTGCAGCATATTTGAAAGAACCTTTAAATCCTACTGTCTTATGTTTAGGAATTAATAGTTTAATCTTCTCATTTTCTCGGACACTCCTATCTCTTCTATTCTCTAGCCAGTCAAGCTTTTGATATAAGTAATTTGGCTTTTTGCTCCGTACAATTTTATGTAAAGATACTGCTAGATGAAGCTTCCTACGTGATTTCATGTTTAAAATATTGTGACAATTAATGAAAGGAGCTACATGTGATCTCTTAGGAACGTCAAAACAAAACCTAGTGCAAGCATTTTGAACTCTTTGTACAGCTTTTTCGGTCTCCTTCAATAATCTGGGACCATACACTGTGTCACAGTAATTAAAAATCGATAAAATAAGTGACTCAACCAGGGTAACTCTCACTTTCTCCGACATGAAAGGTCTCAAACTATATAGAACTTTTAATTTATAAAAAGCATTTTTTATTTTCAGATTTAGATGTTCTATAAATCTGAGATTTTCGTCAACGTATAGACCAAGATTTTTAGCAACTTTTACTTGTTCTAAAGATTCATTGCCTATTTTGATCTGTAAGTTGTGTCCCTTAATGCATTCACGTTGATGTTTGCTGCCCAGTACCATATATTTTGATTTATTCGCATTAAGAACTAAATTATTTTTTTCCGACCACTGAGATATATGTTCTAAATCATTATTTATAAAATTTACTGAAATGTTTGTATTTTTTGGATCAAAGTGTAGATATACCTGAGTATCATCTGCGTACTGATGTATCTTACAGCTATTTAACTCGCGACTTAAATCCACTGTATATATGATAAAAAGGATTGGGCTTAGACTTGATCCTTGGGGGGTTCCACGTGTGTTAGATTTAATGTGCGAAATCAGCGGTTCCTTTTGTTCAGAACTTTCTATAGAAACATACTGTTTTCTTCCCTTTAAAAAAGACATGAACCATTTACAGGCATTGTGTGATATTCCATAGTAATATAATTTTGCCAACATAAGTTCAATATTTATACAATCAAAAGCTCTTGAAAAATCTAATAAAACGAGTATACTTCCGTTACCATTATCTGATGCCGAAAGAATATCATCTGTTACTGCTGATAACGCAGCGGCCGTTCCATGAGCTTTTCTAAAGCCAGATTGATGTTCTGGAAGTATGTTATGTGTTTCCAAGTAGGTTGTTAGTTGCATACATACGATTTTTTCTATAATTTTTGACATAACCGGAAGAATGCTGATGGGTCTTAGATCTTTATAGTTTTCTACTGATGTGATTTTTGGTAAAGGTATTACTTTTGCTATTTTCCATGAGTCTGGAAACGTGTGTGTTTTGATAGATTGATTAATGATATAGGTAATAATATCAAGCGTAACAGGCAAGGTTAATTTTATCATAGTTATTGAAATGTTATCATGCCCAATTGCATTTGAAGAGATGTTGTTTATTATGTTAAGTACTTGCTCTTTCGAGCATTCTTTTATGAAAAATTCGGTGTTCGAGTCTCGATTCGTTGTGAATTGAGCTAGTGTCTTTAAATCTGTGATTTCATTGCCTGGCAATGTCATAAAAAAATCGTTAATTTTGTCTGGTTCTTGCAAATGAGGTGGTATACAACCTGAATTGCCCTTGCCTAAGGGAGAAATTTTCTTAAAATGTTGCCACATTAGAACTGGTCTATTGGCATTTTTATTCACATAGAAATTTATATAAGCTTTTTTTTCTCTTTTTATACTTGCATTGGTAAAATTTTTGAACATTTTATAATATGACCAACTTGCATCATTTTTACTATTATGGGCTTTTTTTAGCGCCTCATCCCTTTTTTCCATCATTATTTTAATAACCTCGGTAATCCATGGATAAGAATTGTTTTTTATTTTTATGACTTTAACCGGTGCGTGTTTATCAAATAAATTTAATATTTCACAATTAAACTTTGCTACCATCTCATTGATGCTTTCAGATTCTTTGATTTTATTCCATGAAATATTTTTCAAATCTTCCCCAAATTCTTCCTCGTCTATATCATTAAAACATCTTTTGGTAATTGATTTTACCCCATCTTTTTGTTTTTTTATGTCAAAGTCTGCTAGTATTAAGGCATGGTCACTTAAGCAAGGATTGTGAATTACTTCAATTTTTGTACACAGCATTGGGGTGTCTATTATTATTAAATCTAAAAGTGTTGCTGATGTCATAGTTATTCTCGTAGGCTCCTGAACTAACTGTGTGTAATTTTGTTGATCTAAGGACCTTAAAAATTCTTTTGTGTCGTTTGAACTACTATTTAAAAGGTCAATATTAAAATCAGTTAAGAGACATTGAAAACTGTACGCTGACAGGGAGCTCAAAGTTTCACTTAATTCTTCTATAGAGTTTCCAATATTTTGTGTTTCCGGCCTATAGACAGTCCCGATGGCTAAGCGAAGCCCTTTGTGTTGTAACTCAATCCACATTTGTTCTAGAGACGTTTTCGGATGTTGTATGATGTGAGTCCTGATTTTTTTTTTAATATAAAAACCAACACCACCTCCTCTTTTCCCTGTAGATCTGGGTATATGTTTAAAAATATACCCTGGTATTTGCAGCAGAGATATGTCGTCTCCTTCTCTAATCCAGGTTTCGTTTATGGCCAATACATCAGGCGAATGCTTTTCTATAGAAACTAAGAGTTCATCTCGTCCCGTGTTGAGTGATCTAACATTGAGCAAACTAAGTCTTAAATATTCCGTCATGTGATTGCTGCCTTGCTACCTGTTCCCCAAACATAAATATATAAGAATTTAAATTTGTTTATAATTTGAGTAGTTAACATGCCCTTGTTCATACAATAATTCAATAACTTAGATCTTCTTGATATAATAATTGTGGGTATAATAATATAAATAAGCATATTTGTCGTCTTTCCTATTGTTATGGTTATTATGATTACACGAGTATAGTGCAGTTTTAAATATACATAGAGTGAATGTGCATTTATTAATAATAATAATAAAAGTAAACATAAGACAAATAAAAACACGAAAAGTAAAAGTATGAAAAGAGTTATCGATAAAAACGAAGTTAATATGTAATTTAAACGCAACATCGGATCAAACTTGATCAATCCTAAAAATACGAAGTATATCTGATTCGGATTTGATTCTGATACTCGGTTTACCTTCGTTTTGTCTTGTATATATTCTTCCTTCTCGTGTCCAGATAAATTTCCACTTAGACGTTTTAGCCGCAATTCGCGTCTTTTTGAATAATTGCCTGTTAGTTTTTGTCAGGCGTTCATTGACGTAAAATTTTCTAGGATTGCCTGGAATATTCATATCTGCTGTGTCTGCACCACGCCGGATACGTGCCGCTCGTAGTATGTCATCTCGTAGAGTCTTCCTCGATAATCTCACTACAATTGGGCGCGTTGCGTTTTCTCCTTCTTTTGAACCGTGTATAGGTCCTATACGCTCTGCCCGCGTGATATCTTGTTCATCGATTTTAACGCTGAGTTTTGCGGCTATGAGCATCACAATATGATAAGGATTTTCACCTTTGCTTTCCGGAATGCCGGTGATATCGATGTCATTAAGTAATAAATCTTGTTCCCTCTCATTAAAGTCTGCTTTGAGCTGGTCTACTGTTGCTTTCAGGGATTCATCGTTGTTGATACTATGAGTTTCGAGTCGTTTTTCTAAGCATTCCAATCTGTTCTCGATCCCATCTATTCTTTCATTACATACTATTATACTAGACGATATACATGCCATTTCATTCCTAAATTCTTTCAGCTCATTACGAGTAGCATACAACTCTTCTTTAATACTTTTCAATTCGCTTATAATAGTTGATTGCTCTGACACTGTATTACTGGGAGACATAAAAACGTCCATGTTCGAAGCTGGCTGCCTAACGTCTCGTAAGGTATTACATTTTGCGGGGGTATCGTCGCTATTTCTCCTTGAAGTTTTTGACTTACAATCCATACATGTCCAATTAATAGGTACTTTTGATTTCTCTGATAACCCAATACAAGCAAGATGGTTTAAAGCCCTGCATTTGCAGCAAGAAGCGCCATCTCCTACAGCCATAAATTTTCCACACGTAACACATTTAGGCATCTTTTTTGTTATTATTGACTCCGTAGGTATAATTACAATGTCTTAGCAAACATTCAATCGTTGCGCTTTAGCACAGCGCGCGGTCAATGACCTTTGCCGGCGATGACACACTCACGCGTCCTGCACTGATTGCACTTATTAACTACACGTTATATTTTAAATTTTTGTTAATAGTTTATATCACTTTCAATTGTACTGTTTTTGTTCACTATGGTTTAATTCTTGCTTTATATTTCTCAAACTAATAGTTAAACATAATTTTTTAATGTAATATATTACTTTACTGATTATTTTAAATAAAAAACTAGGAGGCAATTCGTATACACATGTTACGCTCGGCGCTTCCTCGACTCGACTCAATCGACTTCGACTTCGACTCAATCGACTTTAAGGTGCAATTTTTTCACCGATTTATCACCCATCTTCGAACGGAGCTGCGGAAAGTGCTGCTAAATTGAAAAAATGTGAAAAAAAGCACAACGAGATAAGGTTGATGTAGATTTAGCATTACAAACCTTTTTATTAGCGTATCGGAATAGTATTCACAGTACTACAAGTGAGAGTCCGGCTATTCTTTTACAAAGACGCTCGTTACGATCTAGGCTAGATTTAATGCGTAGCGATGGATTATGTAAGAATAAAGTTCGGATAGAACAGGGTAATCAGGTAAAGCTAACTGGTAGAACTTCACGTAAATTTAAAGATGGGGAGGCAGTATGGATGAGGATGTATAGCGGTCCTGATAAATGGTGTAAAGCTACTATAATCCGTAGTGAAGAATCGCAGAAATATATAGTTGACTATGGAAAGGTCAGATATCAAAAAGACACGATGACCAGATCAAAAAAAGAACACCAAATTTTTATTTTCCTAGCCCAAACAAAGAGTGTAATGTGGTTAAGGGTGAGAATGCTGTCACGATATCACGACCAGTAGGAGATGGCGGGTTAGATTTAATTGGTGGTAGTAGTAACGACAGTTCAGCACCCTGTCCAAATATAGCTAGCTCCACAGGTAGACCAAAACGGAAATGTGTACCAATTGTAAGATACCCAAATTAGTTATTTAATATGTTATAGAAGATTTTTCTTTGTGTTATGTTTTTGAAGTCATGTGATGTGTTGTTATTTGTTTTCTTAATATATATATAATATATAATTAAGGCTAAGCAAGATTAATTGCACTTTTAATTATATGTAATTACAGCGTGCATTTTATTAATTTTGTATTAACTGAATGACCAATATATTACATTAATTACATTTTATAATCATTAATAAATAACATATTATGATAACAATAAATTAAATTGAATTAAATTAGAAATTTGTTGTACTTAGTATTCATAATAATTTTAGAAATTAGTTAAATGTTAATTTGAACATTATTGAAATATAATCTAGGAGAAAAAAAGTATATTTTTATGGTCAAGAATGTCAAACATAATAGAGAAAATCCACAACAATTTAACAACAAAACAGTTTAAAAAATACATATTTATAAAAAAATAGAATTAATTGGAACTAACTAAATTAAATTAAATTAGAATAATGTCAAATCATATTTTATTTTAAAAAGCATTGATTTTTCAAATACATAATATAAATATCTCAATAGAATTTATTATAATTTCGGCAGCTATGGCTATCGCAAGGATGAATAACGACCACAATATCTTTCTTGAGTGGAGTGAATCTTTAGGTCTTAATGTCAAACCCTAGCTAACCTCAAGCCATCATTATTAGCAGCCGGAAACAAATATCAAAAGTCGAGTGGTCTTCCTTGCCATCCATAATGTTTGACAATATTTATTAAATTTGTGAAAATTCTTAGCTGGACTGTTTGCAGCTCTGAGGTCTTTGCGTTGTCTTCAACATTTTCTTTTAAATAATGCTCGCACAGATCTACTTCTTCCTATTCTTGATTATGCTGATGCAAGCTTTGTAGCATTAACCGAAGACGAATTCAATAAAACTGAGACTTCAAAATACTTTTATTCAATTTATATATCGATTAGGCAAATATGACCATGCTTCACAATTTCGTTTTCATCCAAATTGGTTATCTATCTGATTATCCTTGCTAGTAAATGCACATCCTCTATATTCTGTACTGTGTATTGTTTCACTCTTTTACTCCTCCTTCATCACTTGATATTTATTAGAAGATGACAACGACAACTCAGTGTTTTTATTTATGTGTTCTGTGTTTTGTTGCGCGATGACCGTTGTAATAATCTTTGACGTATGTGCGAGCTACTCGAGCACATATTTGCTATATTTGGTCCGTGATGGACCGATGACTCTTTTAATTCAACAAAATCACATTTTAAGCTGACGATGCGATTTTCTAGATTCGTAATAGTTGTTTATATCTTCGTGTTCGCGTTGTTTTCTTATGAAAAATGCATGTCTGTCCATAGTTGTTAAATTTATTAATGAGATCTTCTGGTGATTTTTGTTTTTTCAATGTTGAATTAATTGAATATTTCTATACCTTTTCCACCAATCGAGTGTAATAAAATTGCGATTTTTTTTCTTTTCACACTCCTTATGTGGCTAATAAATATAGGAAATGTAGTAGACACTTCTCTAAATTTGATTGTTATTTATTTCGTGGTTTATAAGCAACTTCGGTAGGAAAAACGTTGAATTTTTAACCGCCATTTTAAAACTTTTGACAGGAGCCGAAACGAAATTTAAAGTTTTAACATATTAAATAAAAAGTTAATGTTCACAGCACGCATTTATAAGACCGTGTATTATTATTATAATTGATCTTTTAGGCTTTGCTAGGCACGCAGTCTCGAGGTGGACTGTCATGAAAGATATAATATGAGATCATAAAGATACACTCAATACGTATGCAATATTAGTTTTATGTAAAAACTGAACAAAAAAACACTGAAAACTCGAAATTGTTAACAAAACTTTTTGATTGTGACAGTTGTCACTTTTACGCAGTTGCGTTTGACAGTGCGCGTGCAGTTCCTACAGATAATAATTTATTGATTTTTAGTTGTGACCCAAAACTTTTAATAAATAATTAGAGAAATGGCAAAATAAATATATTATAACGCACAAATATCTATTAGACAAATTATAAAAGCAAAAGAGTATATTAGTATTTGTAAATGATTTAATATTAATCTCATTACAGTGTGACCAAAGACTATTTAGGAGGTTAACGTTGTAGCAGTAAAATAAAACTTCTTGAGAACGGTAGAACTGGTGGATTATGGTGGAATGATTTATTAAAAAACGGTACGAGTATATATAGAAAATGTGAAGTAAAAATTAACCAATCAAAATAGAAAGAAAAATATAAGTTGTAAAAATAATATCAAATGCGCGCGTCTACATTAAAAGTAGGGATTTTGATTGGCGCGTAAAAACCTGTTTTGCGTCTTACTCCCGCTTCTAAAAATACTCGTTTTACCGCGGCGTCGCGTTCAGTCAGTTCGAGCGGCGCGTGGAGTGAAGACGTGTTTCAAGAAGTCAGCAAGTTGAGTCGTTTTCATTGAAGAAGTGAAACCAATTGAAGCGAAGATTATTATGTGAAGATTATAACTATAAAAACAGCTCTTTTAAGAGCTTGACATTACGTCATACTACGTTGTTTCAAATAAACAGTTCTTTTCAGAGCTATTCATTGTTTCAAACGATGACGTCATATAATGCGGCATGCGTGGCGTGTGTTCTTGTTACTATGTGCGTATCGACGTACTGCTACAATTATAAACATTTCAAATGCGTAATTGCGTATGTGTGTGTTGCAGTGTGTGTAATGTTTTATTTTATTAATTTAAGGTATTTCTAAAGCATATTTCACAGAAATTTTAACTTTCTGTACACACGGTACACGATACTACACTATACTAGACTAACTCGACCGTTTCTACACTAAGAAATACATATATATATATATATACGATGACGTCGTATAATAATCATTATATATATATATATATATAATGTGTTGTCAGCATAGCTAACCTCACCCTCCTTATCCATAATGAATTCAATAAAATGTGAACATAATAAAATAATTAATGAAAACCACGGACAATGTATAACAATTTTTAATGCACAAAACACTTTCTTTATTCTTAATAAACTCTGAGTTGTACTCACACAGTGAATCCTCACCTTACCTCGACGATGGTTGCCCAGAAAGTAAATCCTCGAATTCCCGTTCACCACTCTAGCAACCATCGCCTGCGGCGCTCAGCGACGGCTATCCTCTCAAGAAGGCCGTCACTCAGTTAATACACTCACTTTTACATAATGAATTTAAGTTAACATTTTTATCGCAACATCATTTTGACTTATTAAATTATAAAAACATTTTTTAAGAATTATTTAAGCAGTACTTCTAAAAATAAAACATTTAAAAAACTGCAGTCAATTAATACACTCACTCTAAAATAATGAAATTAAAGTTAACAATTTTATTGCAACACAATTTTAATTTATTACATTATGAAACAATTTTTAGGAATTATTTAAACACTGCTTAGAATTTTCGAATATAAAACTTATAATAAAAACAGAGTTAAGTTTAAAGTAAAAATGAAAACTACTTCTTTTGATGTTACAGAAATTCATAAACAAAAATAACCGTTGTTACTTATAAAGTGTAACTTTAATTTTAGCAATTATTTTGTTATTTTAGAACGTAAAATTAATAAGCAAAACATCTTTAAAAACAACTAACGGTTTTAATGGTATTTGCCGTTTTATGATATCTCAATATATTATAATAGTTTTACAATTGAAATTTTAATTTAAAGATTAACTTTTTAACAAATAAGGAGTAATTGTTCGTCTCCTAAAAGACTACTCAACCATTACACCTTCTTTTTAATATAACTTAGTAAAATCATACATTTTAATCATAACATTACTTAGTAAAATAAACTTGTAAATTAATTTAGTAATATTAACATAATTACGATTTAGGAAAGAGTTTTATTATTTTACGTCGACATATATATCCATAGACTGAATTTGAAAGAGTAATAGCGTGTGTACGCGCGTATAATATATAAGAGATACAATAATGTCCTCCAGACGGCGGCGAATCTCAAGAGAGATTGGCCGCCTCGTTATATGTATAAGAGATACACATATAATGCATATGTATTATGTATATAATTATTATTATATCTCTCGATTATGAAGTGGCACGTACACTCTCCGCTCCGGATAGCCCTAGTTTATCAGCCACCAACTGGACTAGCTCAGCGTGTTTCTCGTACTTACTACGTTTCGCACGATGAGCGTCGTCCAGCGGTCTCTGACCCGAGACTATCTGAGTGTCTATGATCACTCCAGCCCCGTTCCTAGCAGCGATTATGTCGGGCTTACGACACCCTATTGAGGTCACGAACCTCGGCTCCACCACCACGGTCTATCCTTTTTTTGCCAACGCCTCGGCGATGACACTTGTGATGCAATTGTGGCGTTCGATTCGGCCGCCGTGCGATCTGAAGCACTGCTGAATGGTGTGAGCCGTCGTCTCCCTGAGCATGCATCCGGCACGACAGTTCAACGTCGACTCTCCCATACATCTACGCCCTCGCGATGCCCGGACTCGGGAAGGGAGGGCGTTACTGTGGCAGTGCACAAATTGCACGTATTCTCAGCCACTATATTGCATTCATCGCTCCCTTATCCACTTAGTGGAGGCCGGATTCCGGAACGACTCTCGACGTTCGAGGCATACAAATTCTCCCGCCAATATTGCTCCACAGACATCTGTGGAGCAATATTGGCGTGGTGAACCTCTTCTCGCATTGGGCTCAACTTCCGAGAGCGCCAATTTCTCCAGACATGTTTTCACAAGTCGTTTGTATTTGAAAGCCCGGCATTGGCCCTAAACTGCTTCTAACGTCCTACGGAGTTGGGGCAGCTTGGCGGGAAGGTCTACGTTCGCACATTCCCGGTTTCCCTCGTAAATTGCGCCTCGACTCGAGCATTGAGAAGCAACTCTTCCTCACTCCACCTGCGCTTCACCAGCGCTGGATCAGCCTCCACATTGGCCTCGACGTGGTGGGCTCTACGTTTGTGGACAGCCCCATCTTGGTTCCAAAAACACGTCCACAAACTGGACAGGTCCATCCAAGTGTCCGCCCAACATTCCCGCTGGGAACGCCAAGTTGAACCACCGGGGAGGAATTGACCGTGCTCCCCGACTCCTGTGGAAGATCGGGGCGGCCCAATACTTTCTTTCTTAGACTTTTTGAAACAGGTAAATTCCCCCTTGTGGTCGGGTCGCAAACCCAACCACGGGGCTCGCCCACGGGTTTTGCAAGGATCGGTACTACTGCGAGGAATCTCACCTCGCAGTCACCACCAGGATTACAACCATAAAGATGGAAGGCTGTCGCACCACTCAAAGAGAATATTATTATATATTATAATAATCAGGGTCAAGCCTGATTCCGGTCTCCATCACCACAGACGTATCCGTAAGGACCGTATCAGCGATGGTGGAGACCGCAATGGAACAGCGCTTGTGGCCTCGTCGAAGAATGGATTAGGATATTTGCACCAACCAGGCACGCAGCACCGCAACGGCTATTATCGGGCTGCCTAATTTAGGTGCGGATCCCCCCCTCCCACATCAGCGGCGCCACGAGCAGGCTGTGGATAGGAGTTGGGCGTCGTGACAAGTCACTCTTCCCCATTGCTGACCTGGTCGCGCATTCTTCGCATCCCCGAAGAAAGTTAGCGGGCTCGGAAATTCGTATTACGACCAACCCGTGAGTATCTACGCACGCACGCCTTGCGCAGCCAACGGAGCTCCGGACGCCACCAGTACACCCGCCGACATGGCGGGTGCGGTTTAGCCCTCGGCATCACCGCGTCGCACACCCGAGATAGGGCGCCGTTGATCCGGTCGGCCTCCTGATCGATCGGGAAGGCCGGGTCGAAACCGGCCCCCCAGGCTTCGACGATGGCCGCCTCCTTCGCCAACTGTCCGTCGAGGCGACCCAGGCACCAACGCGGACGACCTTCCATTCTTCCAACAGTGGGCCGAACATCCGAACGAGCCGACGCAGAGACATCGAACCGAATATATCGGTGATCCGACAGTGTCTTCACGCCAGTCTCAACCCTCCAATTTTGAGTACGGCGGGCCAGGGCGTTGGACGCGAACGTAACGTCCACGATCGATTTGCCCTGCTGCCGCACGCACGTGCTCTCTGACCCACTGTTGAGGACCGCCAGTCCCAACGAGATCGTCCACTCCTCCAGCAACTCACCCCGGGCATTAGCCACAGGAGAACCCCAATCCGTTGATTTGGCGTTGAAGTCCGCCGCGACCAACACCGGTGCGGGCGTTGCTTGCCCGATCAGAGTCCCGACCTCCACCAGCATCTGCTCAAATTCGGCGAGACTCCAACTGGGCGACGCGTTGACGGCGACGACCGTTACACCGCCGACGACGGCCAGCACACACCCCCTGCCCCTGGCCACACCCTCGATGGCTGGAGCGCCAGCGACCTCAGGGGCGACGATGGCCACGACCTGTTCGTGGTCGGAGACCCAGTCGTCCCGCGAGGGAACGAAGTAGGGCTCTGATACCACCGCCACGTTGATCTGCCACTCTGCCATGCACACGCACATTACCTTGTCCAGCTGTTGGTAATTTCTCACGAAACCGTGCCGACGCTTGTCGGTTGGGCAGCAGGCGAGCAGTCTTCTCGTCAGGATGCTGTGCAGGTGCCGAAATGGTACCGACGCAATTGAAATTGACCAGTAGTCACCAGGACCTTTTGGAGCATCTCTCTTCAGAATGAAGACCTGGACTTGGCGCAGTCCTTATGTCGAAGCGGGACGCTTTCACTTCATCGACGGTTATCAGCGCCCACAGCTCCGAGTATTTGTACACACTTCCGTACAGGGGACACTGTCCGAAGATTTGAAAGGCCTCCTTCGAAGGTCCCGGGGCACTCGATACTGCTTCGAGGATTGGTCGCCAGTAAATTTCTAGCGTCCTTAGGCTGTGCTTAACGGCCCAAGTGCATCAGTTGATTACCTCCGCTACTGCACGACTAGGACACTTTTGGAATAGTTCCTATATGCGTATGCACTTCTGTGTCTCAACCTCCCGAAAGAGAACTTCGAGTACATGCGCCGGGTTTGACACGATTGAGGTTTCGACTCAACGGCGTGATTCAACGGCAGGTTGGTCTTCGGGAGCGCTCTTCGGCTCGATCGTGGTCTGCACTTCTGAGGTCCGCTCAGTACTCGAACCCCCTCTCGCGTTGGACTCAACTACCAAGAACGCCAATACCTCCAGACAGGTTTTCATCAGTCATTTGTATTTGCAAGGTCCCAACCGAATAAATTTTCTCTCTTGCTCTTCGTAGTGACCAACCATCGACGAACCAGCGTCGACGAGACCCAGCACCGATGCATCCGCTTCCCATCCGCGACCCATGTCTTACGACGAACCCACGACGGGACTTGTGAAACATCGAGGCGTGGGCCATCGTATGGCGATGAATCTCCCCGTTCGTTATATTTTTTATATCAAAAATTGCCCCAACCGTGCACAGTATATTATGTTTGCCGATGGTAAAATAGTATTCCATAAAATACATTTCATAAAAGACTGTCGCATACTATGAGCAGATTTAAATCTAAAAGAATATTATTTAATAAATAGAATTATAGTTAACCTCAAACTATGTCATAACATTCACTCCAAAAAAAAAACCTAATATTTGATCATAAACAACGACTAGAGTGAATCAAAAGTAAATATCATTAGCGACTAGGTTATCAAAATAGATAGGTAATTATGTTCATGGCCTTATTAACAAAAATAATATTAAAATATGGGTAGTAAAATAGAAATTGATAATGAACAAACGAACAAACAATAAACATGATGAACTGCCACGTACTGATCCGACAAGATGCTGATCCTGATTTTCTACATCTGGCTGCAAATATTATCGCCGTAAGGGTTAGTCAAAGCGCCACTATTGCATTTTAACTTTGACAACACTGCATTAACTAAAGAGCAAGTACAATCTGAAATTAAAACAATCTAATATTAATAACTGTTAATAAACTAACTTCCTTTTCTTCGTTGTTTACCTAATTCCGCTTGGTATTGGGCGGATCGTAAAAAAATATATTTTTGTAATGATACTTTAAAAGCTTTAAAATTTTTAAGACTATAAAAATCATTTAAAATCGATTAGAACAAACTTGGAAAATTTTGAGTACACAAATTTTCATCAATTTATACGACCAATAATATTGCTATTCAGATGACACTATTATAATATTATTCATGCAGGAATCAACCAAGCCAAAGTTATTTTATCACAGAAAACCTTTAAAAAAATAACAAATATTTTCTTCATCATCATTTCAAGTTAAACATGGATTTTCAAATTATTCAAGATAAGTATATCTATGATATGATTTGTAAAAAAAAAGCCTTTCATTATTCATTTTTAGCTGTCAAAGTTTAAAATATTACACTTTAATAAATATAATAGTTTGGACTATTTTTGGCATGCATTTCAGTTGATTAGGCTGTGTGGATCTATCTTCTTAGGAACGAATGGTAAAAAACGAAAATAATATTACTGACGTACGTAATTGTCATTTATCATTTAATCTTCTGTATGTGGTAGCTTCTTGATTGTCTATACTAATATTATAAAGAGGTAAAGTTTGTGAGGTTGTAGGGGTAACCCCTGGATCTATTGAACCGATTTTGAAAATTCTTTTACCGATAGAAAGCCATATCATTTGTGAGTACTGTATATAGATTTGCAAAGTAAGTCGGAGGAAAAACGGTCCAACGAAAACGATGGGAGATATACGATTGAGTTCTAGAGAAAAATTGTAGTTTGATAATGCCTACAAGAAAATCAGTTTTACAAGTTTATATTTAAGTAACAAAAAGCTATTTTTTATATTAAGAAAATAAATCATTAGGTTGTTCGTTGGTCAAATTATCAAAAATTATGAATTCTTATCAAAATAAGTAAACTTATCGTTTAAGCACTTGGCTTAAAACAAAAAACTTTTCCCTTCTACTGCATATAATTTGGACGAATGGTTGAAGAGATAGCTATGGTATAATCTATTCAGTGATGAGTAGATTACAAAGGATCCAGAGATACAATACTGCATTGCAAAGATGGCCAGCTAAAAAGAGTGTCTGAATTACATCGCGCTTACGATCCCCTGCAGTATTATTTGACTTATACAATTAGCGAGTTTATAGATGATAGAACACCTTGGTTATGAAACGATCGTCTTCCGACTATATTTTTACTATTTTTATTATACTTTTTTTATAAAATTTGTAAACAATTTCAAGGCATGATAATAAAAATATAAAAAAAACCGTTGAGTTTCTTTTGCCGATTCTTCTCTGGGCAGATTATAATAAAATATAATACTTTAATAACTCTTTTTAAATTTTAATTTAGAATAAATTACTAAAATATTAAATGTAATTTATTAATTTAAATTGGTACTTAACATTTTTGCATTGAAAGAAAGGACGGCTGTGCTTTTTGGTTTAACAATAATACAGTTAAACACTAAAATTTTAAAACATGTTTTGAGTTGAAAATTACAAAGAACTTTGTTCCTGACGGCACAATTTTTATTAAATCATGTTCATGCAATAATCTATGAAGTTAAGTACACTTATAATTGACGAGCCGGTTGGCATGTTTAGTAGAGACTTGCCTTTCACGCCTATGGCTGTGGGTTCGATTCCCACGCAGGACAGACTTTTGTGTGCACGAACATGTCTGTTTGTCCTGAGTTTTTGTGTAATTTTCTATATAAGTATGTATTTACAAAAGAAAAGTAGTATATGTAGTATATCAGTTGTCTGGTTTCCATAGAACGAGCTCTGTACAAGCTTAATCTGGAATCAGTGTGAATAATGTCCCAGGATATTTATTATTATTATTAATTAATATTCATATCAGAAACTGTTTATATGTGTGTGTGACTGTGTGATACATGTATATTGCTAGTGTGCTTATTAAATAACTAAATAATTATTAGTATTGGTTTTAAATTGGACGTATAATAGTTAATTGAAATAAGCAAGAAAGTGCAAACCATTAATGCAGCATCCAGAACAGAAAACGGAACTGTCGATTCAGAACAGAAAAAGCAGTGCAAAGTGGCATGCAACAAGCTGCAGCATCAACAGCAGCAACAGAAGCAACAGTCGCAGTTGTCTAGACAAACAGCAGCAAGACTTCAAAACAGCAGAGCCTCCAAAAACTCCATCTCAGCAAGCACTCTTCAGTTGACTTCACCAAGTCAAGTGCTGTGAAAAAAAAATACTTATAACAGGTATTGCATAAATACTTAAAAAAAGCCGAGATGGCCTAATGGTTAGAACGTGTAAATCTTAATTAAATTCGGTCGATTACGAACGCATACAGTTTGAGATAGTGTTAGGAGTTACAAGTTTATTAGGAAGCCGAGATAGCCCAGTGGTAAGAGTGTGTGAATCTTACCCGATGATCGTGGGTTCAAACCCGGGCAAGCACCACTGAATTTTTATGTGCTTAATTTGTGTTTATAATTCATCTCATGTTTGATAGTGACGAATAACATTGTGAGGAAATGTGCATGTGTCTAATTTCATTAAAATTCTGCCTCATTTGTATTCTACCAACCCGCATTGGAGCACTGTGGTGGAATAAGTCCCATGCCTTCTCTTCAAAAGGCAGAGGAGGCCTTAGACCAGCACTGGGATATTAACAGGCTGTTTCTGCACTGTACTGTAAATTTCAAATAATTATTTATGTGATTAAAGTTATTAAATTGGTCATTTTAAAAATTCAAAAATATGGAAACTAATTTCTTAATTAGTAATAAAAAAAGAATGATAAAGTTATTTATACCTATTTATAATAAAATGAAGCATTTAAAAAATACAAGCATATTAGAATTAAACCATGGCATTCAGTATATTGTCGAAAGCAAAGTTTATTTATTGTTTAAAATATTAACAAATTTATTAAAATAATGAAACATGTACCAGATATAGTACGAGGTTCTAAAGGCTGTCTGCATCCATAGGACCGCCAAGCCAAGCATGTAAATACGGCACGTTTTGTGGCAGCCTCAACGACTTTCTCACTGTGTCCCGAATCTATTCATCCGATATCCTTTCTAGCATCAGACCGCCATATACCTCGGGATCAGTTAGCCTCCTGCCTTGGAGATGTTATCCTTGATGATTGAGATGGTTCCTTTCTAGCCCAAAATTTTCTTCTTTGGATTTTTTGCAACAATACCCAGACTGCCATCCGCAGACTGAACCACAAGGTCCCAATGGAAAAAAAACCGCTAGACTAGAAGGACTCCGTAGAGACCAATCATCGAGACTGTTGCGAGGAATCTCATTCCGAAGTTACCACCGCATTACTCAGAGAATCCCGAGTCAAGCCTCACGGCGTGTCAGTCAGAAATAAAAAAATGTACTAACGCGTCTAATGCCTAAACGCGGGCGGCAACCTCACAGTTGCTAATAATTACAAAATAATTGTGTTTTATTACACCAATATTTCCAATCATCAATATAAAAATTAGACGACATTTGAACTTCAAGTAGAACAAGAACGTCTTACCACACTGAACCCAAAAAGGTAAATAGGGAGCGACATGTTATCCGCATCTTATCTCATATATAACTATCTCTAATTATTCGAAAATAGAAAGCAACTCCCTTATACGCGAATAATTCTGCAGTACACTAAGATAAATATCAATCTCCTCATCAAAGTTAAATATTAAGTCATCAATAAATGATAAAGGAAATAAGCAGGATAGCATAAACCCAGAATTCAGCATCAAGAAGAGAAAATGAAAATGTTGATTCAGTATGATAATAAAGCAGAGCAATGTGGCAAGCAGTTGCAGGCGAGCAAACAGCAATTTAGTTTTCAACAAAACAGAGCCCCCAACAGCTGCATCCCAGCAAGAACTTTTCAACTGATATATTACTACTGTAATATCATAAAGTCTTGTCCTGTAAACAAAACAATTTATTACCTGCCCTGCATATACTAGATCAAATACTATGTCTTGAGAATGAAACAAACACAGGTACAAATAAAAATAAAGAATTAAAATGTTACTAATAACTTATATGATAAGAAGTAATTAATGTTCTCATTTGAAATGCCACAATATGCTTTTTTTGTTTAAATAGCAATTAAAGAGTATAAGAGAACGAGAACAATAATAATATTAATGAAATTAGGTCTTTAAGTATTCCAAACACATTAGGATTCAACCTAAGTCATCTAGTAGCTTTGCTTTTAATAATGTATGTGTTTTGTTTAAAATATCAAGATATTAATTGAAATAAATAGTGAAACATATTGGATATTAACTAATAATGTAATTAATGCATCAACTCACCTGAAGAATGCTTAAATGTATCAAAATTGGGCAATATGTAAGATATTCCAAGTGGCCGCTTTTATTATCAAGAATGTAATTAAACGAAGAATTTATTAAATATCACAATCGATATACCTCCATTAAACGAATACAATTTAGTTTTACTTACAATGTAACAACGTAACCAAAAACTTCTTATATATTTAAAATGAAATAGATGACATAGTAATAATCCGATATACGTAATCTGAAACAAAAAAAAAAGAAACGAAAAAATCACATATTAAATATAAGCACATAGTTAAATATACTAAATACTGATAATATACGATATTCATTGATACTACTTACAAATTAAATAATATTTATTGTCGTTTTGTAATGGAAACGTTTAAGATATAAAGTGAAAGTGAAAGAATGCATTTAAGGAATTATGAGGAACTAACACTAAACGTAATGTTGAAATTCAAATGTCCAAACGGGCTTAACGGGTCTAACAATTCATTGCCAACCGCAAGAAACTAACGCTAACTGCTTATTTTACCAACATGAGATATGAAATTAACGTGTGATTTAAAACATTTTACTTTATCTGTGTCGAATCGATATTCGTTTTAAATTAATAATCGTAAAATCAGGCGTTCTTTTAAATTTCACTGTGATCCTAGTTTTATTATAAAGGCGACGGGCGAGTAAAATAGTAATCTTTGAAATTTTCTTTTTTTTTATTAAATTAATATAAATGTTTAATAAATAAACAATCGTTTTTTAAAAAGAATTTGTATATTATGCCATATTTATTTCTTTTTATAAACTATCTTCGTAACGTGCAATTATTTGATCTTTCCTTCTAGGCATAGTAATAACAGTATTTGTTTATATTTTTGTTGATTCATTCGGAAATATATTTAACTAGCGTTTCGCCCACGTCATAATCGAAACTCCAGTTAAATAGGATAAGAATAAATATGTTAATTTATCATATTTTAGCTGTGGTAAAGCGTGCAGAAGTAACATATATTCACAAAAGACACAACCTTTATTTATTGTATTCTATGTGTCTAACTTTTAAGTAAACATCTATAAAATTAAAAACAAAATATTAACTTAGAAAGAATAGAACAAAATTACAACCGAATTAATAATTGCAACCTAAAGCCACAAAGTATTTATTCTTTCAGTCAGTGTAATAATTAAATGAATGAAAAAAACAATCAGACGAAACGAACAAGGACACGACAATTTAGAATTTGGCGTATTTAGCACACCGCCATCTATTGGCTGATATTAGCAACATATATTATAACAACAAAAATATGTATATGAACATTACATTTTTATAACTTTTGATAGACAACCGATTTTGATGAAGTAACGATTAGCGCTCACGCGACGTGTATATAATTAAGACGTAATTTTACTAATTATACACGTTTCCGTAAACATCCTTTTATTAAAATTTTGACAGATTTGTTTGTACATTTTTATCTCTTATTTCATCCCCATGTGGGTCGAAATTTAATAAATGCAGGAAGTAATGTTTATTTACTTTTTATCAAGTGCGTAAATACAAAGTTCCGTGGTTTTATCTTCGATAATGACGAATTTCCATACAAAATTGCATCCTATTTAAACCCTGTCAAGCCTTTTTTCGCAATAAAAAATAGCTTATGTTCTTTTCCAAGATCTAGTCTATCTCTGTACCAAATTTTATCAAAATTTGTTCAGTGGTTTAACCATGAAAGCATGTTAGCCGGACAGACATAGGCACTTTCGCATTTTTAATATTAGTAGAGATAAGTAAGATATACTGATTAAAAAAAAATCTACAATCGCAAACTTAAGATCCCTGTGCGCATACGACTTTTACATTGTTACATCTGGCCTATACTTTTTTACGGGTGCGAAGCATGGACAATTAAAAAACCAACAACCAACGACGCGTCAACCAGACATGGCAACTTTTGGAGACTGTCAAGAAAAGAAAAGTTGCATATCTCGGATACGTGCTTAGGTATGAAAGATAATAACTTTTGCAACTCATTATGATGGGAAAGGTTGCCGGAAGGAGAGCTTTTGGTCGCAGAATAAAGTGCTGGCTGTGCAACAACCGAGAATGGACGGGAATCGCGAATGCGGTCGAACACTTTCGCCTCGCGAAGAACAAGAATGAGTATTCAAAGCCGACTGCCAACCTTCGCTAGTCGGAGTGGCACTCGAAGCAGTCCCACTGCTGGGCTAAGGCCTCCTCTCCCTTTTTTGAGGAGAAGGTTTGGAGCTTATTCTACCACGCTGCTCCAGTGCGGGTTGGTAGAATACACATGTGGCAGAATTTCGATGAAATTAGACACATGCAGGTTTCCTCACGATGTTTTCCTTCACCGAAAAGCACGAGATGAATTATAAACAGAAATTAAGCACATGTAAATTCAGAGGTGCTCGCCCGGGTTTGAACCCACGTTCATCGGTTAAGATTCACGCGTTCTTACCACTGGGCCATCTCGACTTCGAATATTCTTATATACAAGTGTTATTCAATATTTATTAACGATGAACCTCTCCTAATGAAATTAATTTTAATCGTTTTATTAAATAAAGTTCGAGTAGTAAATCGATATTTGTTCCATCAACTAAAATCGATTTTATAAAGTTTGATGGTTGGCAGCACTGCATCGTTCGTCGTTTTCGACTGGTCACTGGAGGTGTTCTCTTTCGTGACCTCTTTGTAGGTTCATTTCCTTTTTACCTCAGATTAGGAGTGGTCGGTTGGTTATCGTTACCACTATTCATTACCAGTAACCGGCGCTTTGTAATTTATAACGGTAAAATGTCATTAAATTTGTAAGTATTACCAGTTAATATCGTTTATTATTAGCATTCATTATATTATACGTTATATATATCCTTCTATTCGTTTCAGATTATATCCAGATAACATAACGGAGGATTATCTACGTCATCAATTTTATTTCAAATATTTAACGGGTTTCCGGATGCCGAACCGTAAGTAAAACAATTGTATTCGCCTAATGAATGCATCCGATTTATTTATCGTGGCATATAAAATAGTTTTGTTTTAATTTCAGTCAATGTACTAAAACCGGCCACGTGGTTATGTCACATACTACCCAATTTTGATATCTTCATACACCCCACAGGTGAGTTGGTGCATTAGTTACATTATTAATCAAAATGCTACACGGTTCAGTATTAATTTTAATTATTTTTTTTGATATTTAAAACAAAAATTGAACTTGGCTTTTGACAGCATACTATACCATAATCCAATCGGAGTAAAGGTACACAATGCATGCGATTTTCTCATTGTTCTGCTGTATTATGCGCCATAAACAGTTCTTGATTAATTTACCTTTAATTATAATACAAAACTATTTCACCTAACTAATTATAACCACATTAATTTAACTTTCGAATTTCCGATTACAACTTCGCGGACATTGAAAAAGCCAATTTTTCACGAATCCATATAGAATTACAATATAAAAAAAAGTAATTATAGATTTTACATGATATCGACCAATGATGTCGGTATCAAAGTTGTTTATTTGGGTTTACTCCTCTTGTATTGAGTCTTAAAGTGTTTAAAAAAATTTAAAGGTTTCATTTTATTTATTTTAATATTGTTCTTGTTTTCTTATACTGTTGTATTGCTAATTAAGTAAAAATATTTCCTATATTGGTGCCTAAAATGTTAACTTCAATCATAAGTTGACTAGCGCTTTACCTGAGGCTTCGCTCAGGTCATAGTTAGGATAAGGAATACACATATGCAGAATCAGTGAAATTAGACACATGCAGGTTTCTTCATGATGTTTTTCTTCTCCACCAAGTGTGAGATAAATCATAAACATAAATTAAGCACATTGAAATTCAGTGGTGCTTGTGCAGTTTTATATATATGTATTAAATTTTAATAATTTATTTTCTTCTTGTCTCTATTTTACTCTTAAGAACTAATATTTATCTAAGAAATTAATAAGATGTTTTGTTTTCAGGGTGAGAGATTTTTATTATGTTACAATAGTAATATAATAACATTAATGAGCCGAAGAGTTCTTGCTGAGATGGAGCTGTTGCTGTGCTGTTTTGTTGAAGATTAAACTGCTGCATGTCCAATAAGCTGCTGCTGCTAGCCACTTTGCACTGCTTTTATTTCTATGCTGAATGATCAGTTTCATTTTCTATACTGGACGCTGCATTCATGGATTGCTCTAATCCTGCTTATTTATTTTATCTTATATTATTACAATTATGTCTAAGTTTAAAACCAACACTCATGTTACATCAAACTACATATTTGACATATAAATTGATCAATAGTAAGATAGAAGTCAGTTAACTTTTAACTTTTTGAGGAGAATGGCTGACATATTGTAACGTGAATGAAAGCCATTTGCTTAATATCTTCACGACACTAGGAAGCGTCAACGACGGAGGTATTATAAATATTTGCAACGGCCACTGTACTAGGTTAACATCTGTGTTACTGAGTACCCCACTCCGACACAGACAAACAAAAGTTACCAATAAGCAATTTATTTTAGAATACATTCTATACCAATTCATGCGAGTATGTAATATCGATATTTTATATGTAATTTTATGAAACGTCATAATTTTAATATATATTTTTTGTGTATATTATAATAATTATGTTATGTATTATGTATTATTTTAAACTTATAAACGTTCTCCAATATTTACCTTAAATATTCAGTACGGACATAGGTTATATATAGTTCGGTAACAATAAAATGTTAGTCTTGGAGATTTTGCAACATAACTTGATTAGCGAACGGCTTTACGAACGCTGCTTAAACTATAACACAGCTATATGATTACTTTCCATAAAAAGTTTTTTAGCTTAAAGATGAAACAGTAAAAATTCAACGATAGCGTTTGTGTGCATGTTACGTTTAATTAACAAATTCATTAAATATGATTCAAGAATATATGAAGAATGTATTGTAGTGTAAAGTTAGTTATATTATGAACTAAATGTTTGACTCTGGTGATATCACATTTCAAAAAATTATCTCTATGTAGGGGAATTAGGGCAAATGTGTATTTTAAATTAAAATAAAATAACATTTTTTATATTAATGTTAACAACCGCTATATCATTATGAATGCTACTTACATATTTACTCAGGTTACGTTACGCCCCAAGATTTTAATTTTTTTGTCTGATCCATGCCCTTGAGTGATGAGAGGCGAAGTTAGTAGAAGACTAGGGGCAGCAGGAATCTCATTCATCCATTCATACGTGTCTAGATGTTGTTTGTCGACTAATTAGATGTCGTTTTGGGTATTTTTCCGCATGCCTTCGTTCACCCAATGTCGTGCTGAGCGCCCAACTAGCTGGGAGTCGTCGGCCCCGGGAGTAACCATGCTGTTTCCTACTCCCGTCTAGTGACCGCGGCCGTGGCTGCATTGTACAGGTTGGTGTTGCAAGCGGTTGAGCGCAGTTGATACTGGAGAGGATACCTGCATAGCGGATCTACCCATACTGTAAGAATGTGGGTCCGGTACCGTGAAGGTCCTGTAGAAACCCAACTCAACCGACGCCGTTGAGATTGCGGTCATCTGGTTGAACCTGGTCCAGTTAATGTGTGAACCTCTCAGAACGAGGCCTGGTATTTGCTCGAATATGGATTTTTCAAGCCCGAGGAGTTCGTGCATCTCCCTTGCAGAAGCGCCGCTCCAAACACCGCGCCAGGAGGCGGTACATGAGGTGGCACGTACACTCTCCGCTCCAGATAGCCCTAGTCTATCAGCCACCAACTGGACTAGCTCAGCGTGTTTCCTGTATTTGCTACGTTTCGCACGATGAGCGTCGTCCTGCGGTCTCTGACCCGAGACTATCTGAATGTTTATGATCACTCCAGCCCCGCCCCTAGCAGCGATTATATCGGGCTTTCGATACCCTATTGAGGTCACGAACCTCGGCTCCACCACCACGGTCCATCCTTTTTCTACCAACGCCTCGGCGATGACTTTTGTGACGCAATTATGGCGTTCGATTCGGCCGCCGTGCGTTCTGAAGCACTGCTGTATGGTATGAGCCATCGTCTCCCTGAGCATGCACCCGGCACGACAGTTTAATTTCGACTCTCCCATACATCGAGATTATCCGAAAAAGAACCGGAGTCACCGACATAGCTTGCAAAATTAGCAGGCTGAAGTGGCAGTGGGCTGGTCACGTATGTCGTAGGACCGATTGTGGATAGTGGACAACGATTGGCTGTTGATTGATTGATACATCGACGCCCTCGTGATGCCCGGAATCGGGAAGGGAGGGTGTTAATGTGGCAGTGCACAAATTGCACGTAGTCTCGACCACTATACTGCATGCATCGCTCCCTTATCCACTTAGTGGAGGCCTGATTCCGGAACGACTCTCGAAGTTCGAGGCCGTCCGTCGACGCATACAGACTCCCGCCAATACTGCTCCACAGATGTTAGTTGGGTTTTCGGATTTTCCCTGGTGAATTTCCTTATCTGCTTTTTGGCCCAGCTGAGTTTTTTACGGATCCTCTCGGATCTGGCGGCAGCGTTGGCAGCAGACCATCGCGACGAAGCCAGCCGTCCGTACCTCCGTAAGATGAGGTTTGGAACGATTGTCCGTAGCGATGGGATCGCCAAGCCACCGGCCTTAACTTCGGCGTGGAAATAGGCCTTAGGCACATCATGTGGAAGCCTTAGCCACTTCCTCACTGCGCCCCGGATCTCAATGTCGAGCATTCTGAGTCGATCATCCGATATCGTTCCTAGCACTAGACCGTGCATGAACCTCGGAATCAGGTGACCTCTCACAACTTCGAGCCGCTGTTGCGGTTTGAGAGGTGCCTTGGAGATGTTGTCCAAAGCCTTGCGCACCTCCTGCTCGAGCATTGAAGCCCCGGACGATTCGAAGTCTATGCCAAGGTATCTCCAGCGTTCCACGCAAGACACCTGCCGAAGCTTTTTCTTCCCAACAGAGAACACCCTCTCCGTCAGGTAGTGGTGTTTCTTGCGTTTCCCGACTAGCACCATTGACAGAACGGAACTTTTACTGTGGTTGATACCAAGACCCACCATTTCGCCGACCTGCACCACACGATCGATGGCTTCCTGCATCCCTACCTTCGAGCCTGCAAGCAGGACTAAATCATCGGCGTAGGCTAGAGCCGAGATCTGCTCATTTTCTAGCCTATATCCGACTCCTTTTGGTAGTGACGCAAGGACTAGGTCCATCGCCATGTTGAATAGTATCGGTGAAAGGGGTCTCCCTGTCGCATCCCTCGACCCACTTTAACAGGATGGCTACGTTCGTTTCCGACAGCTAAGGTGGTACTTGCCGTCTCGTATATGGTAGTCATGTAACTGCAGAACCCATCCGGCAGCCCTCTCGCCCTAAGCAGCTCAACTAGTGCCGCGTGCGACACTGTGTCGAATGCCTTAGAGAAATCGAGCACCGCCACGTGGCATTCTCGCAGTTTTTTCCTGCTATCCCCCAACACAGCGTCAAGCACGGCGGTGTTTTCGAGAGTACCATCGGCACTCACGAAACCGCGCTGACGCCCGACAGGTGGGCAGCAGGCGAGCAACCTCCTCGCCAGGATGCTGTGTAGGTGCCGAAGTGGTACCGACGCAATTGAAATTGGCCGATAGTCACCCGGACCTTTCGGAGCATCACTTTTCGGGATGAAGATTGTTCGACACTGTCTCAGTGTTTCGGGGATACTCCCTTGTACCATCCATCCGTTGAACATTTCCACTTTTAATGATGCTGGAATTGCCGGCCAGTCATCCGCACGGATTCCGTCCGGACCTGGCGCAGTCCTCATGTCGATGCGGGACTTCCGACACAATTCTTGCATCTGTGCGTACTCTGCTCGTCTCCGTCTGCGGCTAGACCAAAAATCTGACGCAATCGGTTAGTCATTTCCATAATTCTTACGGCGGTGGCGTCTCCTAGCCTTCGCCCCAGGCTCGCAGCGCCGCTTCCGTCTCTCAAGATCTTCGAGAACTTGCGCCGCGTTCGAGCCGACTGGGGTTTGGGCTGTACGGCGTGGCTCATCGTCAGGTAGGTCTTCGGAGGCGCTCTCTGGCTCTCTCGTAGGCAGCACTTCCAAGGTCAATTCGATGCGCGAACCCCTTCTCGCGTTGGGCTCAACTTCCGAGAGTACCAACTCCTCCAGACATGTTCTCACAAGTCCTTTGTATTTGGCACTCCGGCGTTGGCCCTTAACTGCTTCCAACGTCCTACGGAGTTGGGGCAGTTTCGCGAGAAGGTCTGCGTTCGGACACTACCCGGTTTCCCTGGTAAGTTGCGCCTCGACTCGAGCCATGAGAAGCAATTCCTCCTCACTTCACCTGCGCTTCACCAACGCTGGAGCAGCCTCCGCATTGGCCTCGACGGGGTGGGCTCTACGTTTGTGGACACCCAACCCCGTCTTGGTTCCAAAAGTACGTCCACACACTGGACAGGTCCATCCAAGTGGCCGCCCAACATTCCCGCCGGGAACGCAAGATCGAACCACCGGGGAGGAATTGACCGTGCTTCCCGACTCCTGTGGAAGATCGAGGCGGCCCAATATTCTTTTAATCGGACTTTTTGCAACGGAAAATTCTCAAGGGGATAGTCCCTTGTACCATCCATCCGTTGAACATTTCCGTTTTAAATGCTGCAGGAATTGCCCGCCAGTCTGGAAACCTACTGGTTTCCAACTTTCTTAGGTTGTGCTTTACGGCCCGAGAGTGTCCGACGATCACTTCAGCTGCTGCACGACTGGGACTCTTCCAGAATAGTTTCTGCATCTTTGCGTACTCTATTCTCCTCCGTCAGCGGCTAGACAGAGTCTGACGCAGTTTGGTTGTCACCTCCATACTTCTTACGGCGTTGGCGATTCCTAGTCTTCGCCCCCGGCTCGCTGCGCCTCTTCCGTCTCTCAGCCTCCCGAAGGAGACCTTAGAGTACATGCGCCGCGCTTGACCCAATGGGTTTCGACTGGACGCACTTTGGTTGTCATATCCATGTTTCTTGCGGCGGTGGCATCTCCTAGTCTTCGCCCCCGGCTCGCGGCGCCGCTTACGTCTCTTTACCTCCCGAAGGAGATCCTCGAGTACTTGCGCCGCGTTCGAGCCGATTGGGGTTTGGACTGTACGGCGTGGTTTATTGCCAGGTGGGTCTTCGGGAGCGCTCTCCGGTTCAATCGTAGGCTGCACTTCAGAGGTCCGCTCAGCGCACGACCCCTTCTCGCTTTGAACTCAACTTCCGAGAGCGCTAGACAAGACTCTCCGGTGATGGCCCTTAACTGCTTATTTCGTTCTACGCAGTTGGGTCAGTTTGCCGAAAAGGCCTGCGTTCACACACTTCCCGGTCTCCTTCGTCAGTTGCGCCTCGACTTGCGCCATGAGAAGCAACTCATCCTCATTCCACCTGCGCTTCACCAGCGCTAGGGTATCGTCCGCATTGACCTTGACGGGGTGGGCTCTACGTTTCTGGACGGCCAGCCCCGTCTTGGTTCCAAAAATTACGTTTACAAGCTGGACAGGTCCATCCAACATTCCCGCCGGGAACGCCAGGTTGAACCACCGAGGAGGAATTGACCGTGCTCCCCGACTCCTGTGGAAGATCGGGGCGGAACAATATACTTTTTATCGGACTTTTTGCAACGGTTAATTCTCCCTTGTGGTCGATCCGCAAACCCAACCACGGGGCTCGCCCACGTTTTTTGCAAGGTCCTAGCCGAAGAAAACCGCTAGGCTTGAAGGACCAACCATCGAAACTACCGCCACCTGGATTATATCATTAAAGATGACACCGCTCGAAGATAATCCAAGATCAAAAATCTGTAAGAGAGTAAAGTTCGCTTGAATCAAGTTAACTAAGCCCGCGCGGTGCTTTTTATCTAAATTGGTATTAGTCGTTCTTTATAATCGCAAAACCCGTTCTCTTTGTACTTGTGTATACACCCAACAAGCTCGTGTGTTTTTGTTTGCGAGCGTGCGTGCGTGCTTTTCTTGGTGGTAGCACTGAATAAGCTTGTTCGGATGGTTACAAACTGAGTCTATCGCCAAACGGCAATACAGAGTACTGTTGTGTTTGGTTGTTAGGGAAACTGAGCCAGTGTAATTATGGACACGAGGGACGTAACGTGTTAGTTCCCAAGGTTTTTGGCTAACAGCTTCAATGTCTATGGGCGGCAGCGAATACATTAGGCGACCTATTTTATTTATTTATTTATTAGGGAAACATACAGCATATCGTATATTACAACTTAATATAATAATCATATTTTAACACTTATGCCAGTTAAGTTTCCACTACTGTTTTAACAGGGAAGTGGACTAATTTTGATGTTACGTAAAATATAACTATTTATGACAAAGTAAAATTTTAACGTAAATATGGTTATGGTTAATTACTAATAAGTATTTTTCACAAGATTATAAAATTTACTTAAACTATTTTTAAACAGATCAATGTGGTTGTATTTTCTATTATGACTATTACAAGATCTTAGATCTTAGATATAAACTATGTATTTTGGTAAGGATTCATACTTTGGGACAGAGAAACTAAACTAGTTGTACTACCTTATTCCTTTTTAAATGTGAGTTATCTTTAAAAGATAGATACATGTTGTTGCTGATATTTTACATTTTGTGTACATACAAATCTCTCATGTGAAGTATTTTTTTGTATCAATTTTGGCGGCCTTCGGTTCAAACGCTTCTGGACCTGTTATTTTCTCTCGGACTGTCAGCGCGCTATGCTATGTCTTTAAAGGTGCTTCATATGACCTTACTGTATATGCCTATGTCCGATCTGAAACATTAAATGAAATAATGTGAAACTTCGGTACTAATCGAATTGGAAGAGAATCGAGTACGTGATATAGGTGTAACTGAAAAAAAAAAGATCTTTTTATAACATTAGTATTATTATTGTGTTGATATTTAAAAAAATATATATAGAAAAAACGTAAATGACAAAAATTGGGTTTGCAGGATGCAATTCTCTTTCAAATTGCCACTAGCAGTTGGTGACTGGTTTAAACCAAAACTTAACAGCTCCAGTAAGTTTCGTATAACTGTATTAATAAGTGGTCGCCCGATTTTCGATCGTGATTCACCGATAATAAAAATGAGACGACATTCATAGAATTATACACATTAGTGCATTAGTTTTTGAAATATAAACGGTGAAACCTGGTACTGGCATAAACAAAGCCAAGGAATTTCAAACGAGTCGTTATGTTTTGTAATGTTTGACGCAATAAACTTCTCACTATTGAAGGTAAACTCTATTCAAATCTATTAGCGGGGTGTTGTTAGGTCTTTGCGGTTTGGCTACATTTGAGATATAATATATATAAAAACAGTGTTCATAATTATAATTTATGTAATTTAATTTCTGATACAACAATTAATTTGTAAAAACACCTACATATCATTGTCTGTTTTTAATTCATGTAATATTTACGAGCGTCTGATTAAATCACTCGGCGTATGTAAAATAAACTACCCGTACTTATAAATGAGCAATATGTATTATAATTTGTGTTAATTTATTTAAAACATTAGCTCGTACAGATGTTTATTTCGTTTTGTTTAATTTTAGAAAGCTTTGTGTCTAACAAATGTTATTATATAATTATTTCATAATATTCAGTGGTCAAAAGTTAAATTTCCTCGAAGTGTTTAAAATATCGTTTTATGAACTCGGTTTTGTAATTGTCTTCATTGTAATTTAATTTTTTCTTGAAGTTTTAATAAAAATGTACTCAAAAGTATATTTTGGATTTTTATTTGTCAAAATATTTAATTTTATTTTTGTTTCAATGTCTGAATGCTTAACAATGAAAGGTCATTATGAGTCCTTCAATGAGCGGTATGTTAGGTTGTTATTTTTTAAAGTGCGTAAGGTATAAGGGTGACAGTGTATTGTGTGTGAGAGATACGTAAATAATTTCCTTCAGCGATAACATATCTTGTTTCTTTATGTAAAACTACAAACAAAATTGAACCTTATTGCTAGAACACTATTATATATATAACGTATATCTTCTATTTATTTAAATCTAACGAATGGGATATTAATAAAAAGGTTGTTTTTTAATTTACCCTCAAGTAAAATTAAAAACGAAGCTTTGTGTGCGAGTCAGGTTATTTAATATTAAAGTTAAAAACTGTTTGAATGGGTGGGCCTATTGAGCCTTTTGAGAAAAGCTACAAAAATAGGGTTTTGTTGCTTACATACCAATTTATCTTGTACTTATGTTTATTTGTAATAAACTAGTTTCATTTAATTCTACATTAAAATGATAACGTTAAGGCGAGCTTGCTCCTCCGTCGCCTGTGTTTTGGTGGTTATTTTTTGGTGTGTTTTGGAAATTAAGTGGGACATTTCGTGTGTAATTTTAAGTTTAGTTGATGGATCAGTCAGTCTGAACAAGTAATTATATTTCTATAAACTGTTTTTCTTTTCATGTTTCTAGATTTGCCGACGATTGAAATTTTTGTCTTAATATGACATTACATAGACTTGTGATTTGTGAATAAATTCGTTGTATTCATGTAAATCAGTAATAATATATGTCGCCTGAATGAATGTGGAAATTATAATTATTATCATAATAAATAAAAAAGTAAAGCACTAATCTCTGTTTTATTAGACAACTATAGACTATTTTTAGTTTTTCGATTGTGACTTTGTTTAGATGTCTATGACTGCTGAGCGAAAATTAGCCATTTTGTAGAAAACTATCGAGAAACTCACCTTACTTGTGCTTAAAATGCAATACAAATATCTATAAATTGCACTGTGGTTCGAAATTCCCGTCCTAACTTCTACCCTCTATTTTTAATGGGCGGTACATAAATGGCGCAGGACGCTTTGGAATATTTTCCTCAAAACTTTTGTATGAAGTCATTATTCTTCTCTCCGAGTTAGTGTTCTGTGCTCATAATGCCTTCACAAATCTTTCGTGTAACAGACAAATTTAATTACTACAAAATAATTATTGACATATGGTTAAATATTTAAAATGAATATTTTATTGAATTTTATATAACTTGGAAATTATTTATTTTCCACGAATTATATAAAAAAGTAAAATAAAAATAATATAAACAACGCATTTTTCAAACAGACTGTTTACAGGTGGCACTGCTAGTCTAAATAAGTTTTATTTATTGCATAAAATAATTAATGTTACTTAGAATAATTATACCAGGTTTATTTTGAATATGGTCACAGTAAATTAAATATTTTAACGATGAATTAAACATCAAATGTGTTCATCCAATTCCAATAACTATTTGAATATGAATTTCGTGTGTTTTAGACATTAAAAAAAATATAATCATTTAAAACATAACTTAAAACAAAAAGATCAATATTTGTCAATATACGCCGCTAGATGGCGATATGAAACTTGCAAGTCATTTGCCCTCCCGGCGAATATAAAAGAAAAAAATATATATATACTATTGTGTCTCATTTTCCGTTTATTTGGAACATAAATTTTCATGAATAGTAATAATTGTTAGAATATGTGAATATGTATATAGAATAGAATATGCTCTATTGTACACCGGAAAGCGTTACAGAAACACAGTTATAAACATAAAAGAAACTCTTAATGGTATGTACGTATGGCGGTCTTGTCAACATATATAATAATATACAACTTTACTCTAGAACTCGATCATATATCTCTCATCGTTAAGGCCGTGTTCGTAAGAAATGTTTTCGTTCGACCGTTTCTTTGCAAATCCCGCTACTACGAAAAAGTCTTTTCATTTTTCGGGTTAATATATAGCCTATGACACTCACAACTGATGTGGCTTTCTATTGGTAAAAGAATCTTCAAAATCGGTTCAGTAGATCCAGAGGTTACCCCCTACAACCTCACAAACTTTACCTCTTTATAATATTAATATAGATGAGTTGCGTTTGTCATTTTTATGGTTTCAAGCAAAAACTAGTAATCCTATTAATATGCAACATCATAGATTATATGCTGTTTATATGTATCATATTTTTTTATTTATTTTTATTTTAGAGGGAACAAGCGAGCAGGAGGCTGACCTAACCTGATGGAATGTGACTTCTATCGCCCATGGACATCTGCAACACCCGAGGGCTTGTAGGTACGTTGCAGGTTTTTGGGGAATGAGTACGCTCTTTTCTTGAAGGTTTTATATTTTTAGAGATATAGCTACATATGTCAACGAACTCGGCCAAAGCTGTAACAGATACCAAAAAACTTTGACTTTAAGAAGGTAGCGGGTACCGACTGGATGCGGAAGGCGGAAGACCGGGAGCTTTGACGCACCTTGGGAGAAACTTAGGATGTTCAGCAGTGGACAACGATTGGCTGTTGATTGATTGAATAACTTTGTAAGAGATTTGAATGTCCCCAAAATATCTACTAAAAAGCCAGACTCTTTCTAATGCATATATTTATACATAACTCTTATATTTGAGCGTTCATATGTTTATCATAGGATTTAAAATTATACTATCTTAAATCGACTAGATGGCGCTGTTATTTTTTTTTTAATAAATGCAAAGCTAAGAACCAGTAAGTTCAAGACCTAGATTATCAGTTTTCAATTAGAAAACAGTTTCAGGTATAATAAAAAGCAAGCATTTATCAAAATAAATTTTATTATTTTCCATGTAAAGATTATAAAATCGATTGGCACGGCATACATATATACCAATACACATAAAATCGACTTTGAGTCGACAAAGTTTTAAAAACATAATTCTGTGACTACGTGCACCGTGTATAGTCTGTAGTTGTATTATAGATTTTATAAATTTCATCGAAATTGACAATCGCGTGTGCGTTATCGTGAGATTGAGTAGCTGGTTTATGACAAATCTGGAGAAATTCTAAGCTGTCGAAAAATTGTGAACAAAGTTTTTGCTACTAAACGAGAAATTTTATATAATAAAGCGTGATAATTTCTCGTTTACATTCCGGCTAGATTTGTTATAAGCTAGTTCCATTTACATTCACACATTTAGTAAAATCACCAATATAGTAAAGATTCGTAAATCAATTTACAATAAAAAAAATTATTGCACGTGTATTGCTGTTCACGTGCTACGAGTGAAACTTCTTCAGATATACAGCTCTCTTTCTCTTTACGTTGTCACTTTATATCTTTCTTCTCTTTCTTGTGACGAAATTTACTTGACATTTAAAAATTGTATTATTTTATTAACTGACCCTGGGCCGGAGCCTTGTAGGGCTAATCGACGACTAAGGAGTTTGACTTCATATACATAAAAGCTGTAAGAACAGCTATAAAGTAAGTATTTGTATATCAGTTATTTGAGGCGAAGGTTTGGAGCTTATTCCACCACGCTGCTCCAATGCGGGTTGGTGGAATTTCACTTAACACATGTGGCAGAATTTCGATGAAATTAGACACATGCAGGTTTCCTCACGATGTTTTCCTTCACCGAAAAGCACGAGATGAATTATAAATAGAAATTAAGCACATGAAAATTCAGAGGTGCTTGCCCGGGTTCGAACCCACGTTCATCGGTTAAGATTAACGCGTTCGTACCACTGGGCCATCTCGACTTATATGAAATTCGATATTGAGATAATGGAATTGATATTCCAGTTTTAAAACCAGCGCGTGTCGGATAGAAATCCCATGTGTATCCACCACCTTACATAAGATTCTCCTTGAAGGCAAAAGATAACTTCAATTAAAAAAAATAATCTCGTTTTAAAATCCAACTCATAATCACCTATTTATAATCGCGGTCATCATTAATGTAGGAAAGTACAACGATGGTGAAAGTCCGATTTACTAATTACAAAAAAACGCTAAAAGCTTATCGTTTTTCCGTCAGAAAATTCTCAGTAGCAGCCCGGAGTCTGGTAGTTGGAAGTGTGTACACTCCCGTGCCTCGGAAAGCACGTAAAGCCGCTGGTCTTTCCGGTCATGTCGGATTGCCGTCCCATCGGATTATGAGAGTCAGGGAATAGAGAGTGCATTGGTGTTTGCGCACACACTTGTGCACTATAATATCTCCTGCGCAGTTGGCTAATCTCTTGAGCCGCCGTGGCCGCAATCGGTCCGGAGGACTATATAAGTGGAAGAATGTATTGCAAATATATATGAATCAAGAACTGCTTGCAGTGCATAAAATATCAGGGCTACTTAGTAAAGTACTAGATATTTTAAATAACATAGCAGCTAACACCAAAATTAAGAAACTTATTGACTAAAGCGATCGCAATCGATCTATAAATCGAGCATCGCTTGCAGCTGTCTGTATAATAAAATGTTATTATATTTAATATAAATCTTACAGCTGAGCATTCGTCATTCGAGACAGTCATTAAAGCTATATAATATTGTAATATCTATTAGAAACAGATCATTCTTATTGCTTATCGTAAAAAATACCCATAAGAGGATATTTCTAAGGCACATTGAAACAGAACGAAACAAACGCATCGTCATCACACGATCAAAATATTCTCTTAAAATTTCAGCGGCGGGATCGTTCGCAACTTCGGTCAGACGGAGGGCACCGTGAGCGCTTTATTTACCAATTTTCCGTTTTCGAGCTGCACGTCGAGTCCTTTGGGCACTAACTTGCTCAGCTTGGACGAATCCTCGCCGATCCGCTTCCGTCTATTGAGGACGGCGTCTTTCAAGCGATCCCAGACCAGCGGGTCGTCGGCGCGCACGTACGTGTTCATGGTCACGTAGGCGCGCAGCTCCGGGTCGAGCGAGCGGTCGTCCGCCAGGTCGCCCAGCAGCAGCACGATGGCGCGCTGCCGCCCGTGCGCCGCGCGGAACTCCATCCGCGCCCACACGGAGCGCGCGAAGTGCCGCGACAGCACGATGATCGTGTAGCGCGACTGCTCGACCGACCGCGCGATCTGCGCCGGTATCCAGTCGCCGACGACCCAGTCCCTGGAGTGCACGCAGAGACGCAGCGCCGGCCGACCGCTCTCCAGCTTCGGCAGGAGTCGTTTCATGACGAAATCTTCATCCTGGTGTGCGAACGAGACGAACGCGTCGTAAAGTTCGCCGTCCGTCTCTTTCGCGCAGTAGAGCCCGTACTTCCTTAGCAGGATCCGGATTTCCGTCGAGTACCTATAGGCGATCGCCGTGCAGACGGCCAGCAACAGTCCTCCGACCGCCAGCGAGCAGCCCACGACGGTCGCGTCCCTCGCGGCGCACAGCTGTTCGACGACTATATTCCTTACGAGAACTTTGTTCGAACAAGTTACAAACTCATAATCGGGAATCCGCGCCTTGTACATATTCAATACGACGACGTTGCTTTTCTCCTCGCAGGAACAATCGAAGGGATTATCCTTCAGGTGCAGAGTACAATTACGTTCGAGCAGATCGATCGGCGCCGCGGTCAACTCGTTGTCGGTCAGATTTAGTTCGACCGACGTCGCTGTCGGCGGTCGGCTGAGACTCAGGGACGACAGATCGATCGTCGTCACACGTTGCGGCAGCATCGGTATATCTGTTACACGTTTCAGTTTTATGTACGTAGAATTCGTCCCGGGTGGGAGTGGGGGGTAGACATCCGGCAGCCCATTGCAGGACATTTCGAGGCGAGATTTGTCCGGACGTATCGTGCACGAGTCACAGTTGGCGCTTGAATTAGTTGGACGATTAGTTCGTGTTATGAAATAACCGGTGGAGCAATCCACTTCGCACGTTAAGACTTCCGGCTTCAAATCCGTCAACTTAACCCCCTCTAGCGCCGTCGGTCGAGAGCACTGCGACTTGTTAATTTTTATATTCATTTTTCGTCCGCTTTTATAGTTTCTTATAAAATCGTATAGCTTGCAATCGCATCGGAAAGGATTGTAGTCCATCAGAAATGTCGGCACGGCCGTGTTCGGTATATCGACATTCGGCTGGAAATGTTGTATGTTGTTGTGTCTGAAGTCAACGGTCACGTTTGTTGAGAAATCCATATCCACGTCCTGAAATTCAAATATGTATATATATTAAGCTATACTAATAAATGAGGAGATGTTTTCTTGTAATGCCTAAATGATGCCACTGGTGGTAGAGCTTTGTGCAAGCTCGTCTGGGTGGGTACCACCCACTCATCAGATATTCTACCGCAAAACAGCACTACTTGGTATTGTTGTGTTCCGGTTTGAAGGGTGAGTGAGCCAGTGTAATTACAAGGGACGTAACATCTTAGTTCCCAAGGTTGGTGGCGCATTGGCAATGTAAGCGATGGTTGACATTTCTAACAATGCCAATGTCTATGGGCGTTGCTGACCACTTAGCATCAGGTGGCTCATATGCTCGTCCGCCTTCCTATTCTATAAAAAAAAAATAAAAAAATAAACAAAGAATCGACAAAACCAATATACATAAAACTTATACTAAAGGATGCAGCGCGTTTTGGAGATTTCAGTATTTAGTATTTAGTAGAGATTTCAGTATTTCAGCTGTTTGAGGTCGAGTTCTCTAACATCCGAGGACTCCGCGCTAACCTCAACGCTGTCCACCACCATCTCGAGACAGCACAACCATCAATGTTGTTTCTCACGGAGACGCAAATACTCCGCCCTGCCGACACCAGCTACCTTAACTATCCCGGCTACGTGCTTGAAGAATCTTTCAAAGCGAAAGCCGGAGTATGCTTGTTCATCAGTCAGTCAGTTCGTCGATCCCATAATGGTGACTTGGAGACAAGCCGATTATTTGACCATCTTAGTCGGGTGGCAGATGCTGCGCAAGAGCAGTTTCCTAACGCGGAATTGATGTTTTGGGGGATTTTAATGCTCACCATGAATCATGGTTGAAATCCCTCAAAACTGATCATGCTAGAAGAACTGCTCATGCTTTTGCTCTCACACACGACTTGACCCAACTGGTTGATCAGTCCACCAGGATCCCAGACATTGATGGGCAAGCGCCTTCTCTACTGGATCTTCTGCTGACTTCTCACCCGGTGGAATATCAGGTTGTGGTTCAAGCTCCACTTGGTTCTTCGGATCACGGCCTTATATCTACCAAAGTGCCACAGGCCAAGCTGCCGCCACCAGCGGTATGCAAACGTCTCGTTTGGCACTATAAGTCGGCGGATTGGGACGGTATGCGCGATTACTGTGCGTCGGTCCCTTGGAAGGAACGTTGCTTCAGTGGGAATGACCCGACAGCTAGTGCCGCTGCTGTTGCTGGAGAGATCATGTTAGGAATGGAATACTACATTCCTAGCTCAGATCTCATCAGTAGGGGTACACGTAACCGTTGGTTCACTCGTGAATGTACCGATGCTGTATCATCTAAGTAGGCGGCATATCGCGCGTGGATCAACGGCTGCGTTAGCGGGGTATCTAACATTGACTTACTGAAAGCAAACTACAATAAAGATTCCAAGTCCTGTAGGAAGGCATAAACGAGAGCGGATGCACAGCGCATTGTACAGATTGGTCATGACCTTATTTCGCATCCTAGGGGCTCCCGTAGCTTCTGGCATCTGACCAAGTCTGTACAAAACAATTTCTGCCAACCTTCGCTGCCACCGCTCAGAAATCCGGAAGGATCGCTAGCTCACAGTCCGCAGGAGAAAGCCGACCTCCTGACTCTTTGCCGATAACTCCGTAATCGATGATTGTAGTGCGCTGCCACCTAAAATACCTTCATGTGGCCACACGATGCCTGACATCAAAATCACGCAACGTGATGTGTGTGCGGAGCTGCAATCACTTGATATACGGAAAGCTAGCGGTCCCGATGGAATACCAGCCATAGTGCTGAAGAAGTGCGCGGCGGAGCTGTCTCCTGTGTTAACGCGCCTGTTCCAACTTTCTCTCTCTTCGGGATGTGTGCCGGAGGCTTGGAGAAGAGCTAATGTGCAAGCGGTTCCCAAAAAAGGGGATCAGTTTGACCCGGCAAATTATCGACCAATAGCTATCACCTCAGTACTTTGTAAGGTGATTGAAGGGATTCTAAACAACCAACTGATCCATTACCTAGAAGATCGCTGTCTAATTAATGATCGTCAGTACGGGTTTCGACCAAAACGGTCCACAGGTGATCTTCTAGCGTACGTAACACACCTCTGGGGTGAAGCTATCGACAAGCATGGAGAATCGTTGGCTGTCAGCCTCGATATCTCCAAGGCATTCGACAGGGTCTGGCACAGAAGTCTTCTCTCCAAGCTGCCGGCATATGGTCTGCCTGCTCAGCTATGCACCTGGATTGCCAGCTTCCTACACAAGCGTAGCCTTCGTGTTTTAGTAGATGGTTGCGCTTCACAATTCTATGTAGTGAATGCTGGGGTCCCCCAGGGATCTGTGCTATCTCCCACACTCTTTCTTTTGCATATCAATGATATGCTCTCTCTTGGGAACATACATTGCTATGCAGACGATAGTACAGTGCATGGTGGATACCACGGACGCGCAGTGGCTGGGCGAGCGGAAATTGAGGAGAGGCGGAAGGATCTTGTCATTGAACTCGATAGGACGTTAGAGCTCATCGCCAAATGGGGTTCTGATAATCTTGTTGAGTTTAATGCCAAGAAAACACAGGTATGCGCTCTCACAGCGAAAAAGTCACCATTTTCCCCTCTTCCCTCCCTCTGTGGCACACCGCTGATGACACAAAGTAAAATCGCCATGCTGGGGATGGACGTTCGCTGCGACCTTAGTCCAAGGGATTACATCGAGGCTATTATAAAAACAGCTTCACGGAATTATTCTCTCTAATTCCTGCTTCCCCCTTCCTTCTTAAGTCCACGTGAGCTGGTTCTCGATGTCACCGCCTAACTGTGACATCAATTCCATCGCGCACAAAGAATTTTGATCTTTGTCGCACTTCCAAAAAATGGAATTCCTTACCAGCTCACGTGTTCCCCTCCTCTTACAACCCGGGTTCCTTCAAACGAGGCGTGAAGAGGCATCTTGCGGGCCGGCAAGGCGAAGGCGGCTAGTGCGGAACATTCTTCCCGACTGTACTGGCCGTCGTCGCGTTTGGACTCTACTACCACTTACCATCAGGTGGAGTAGAGTCATTTGCCCTCCCGGCGAATATATAAAAAAAAAGTATATAATATTATTTTATAACTAGCTGCGCTTTACGGTTTCACCCGCTTTAACCATTCATACTATTGACGTCATGTGACTCATGAATCACTCCATGCATTGTTAAAAACCTTATGAAGAACCGTTCAGTAATTTTTATAGTTTATCACAGTGATGTATCCATCTACCCACAGTAAAGCAGCGTGGTGAAATGCTCCACAAACACTCTTACGGGCCTTTGCTCGACAGTGTGACATTTATTTACTTGAATATATCTCAATTAATAACAAAATATGAACATGTGTTCCCAGCTTCAAAAATTTGAAAAGCATTGACTTAAATTTAACTTTTTTGTTATATTTAAAATGGGTAGGTTGTATGTGTCCACCACCGCCAATAGACATCGGCTGTGTGACAAATATTAACCATCCCTTATAATATAATTCATCTCGTGTTTGACGGTGAAGGGAAACATCGTGAGAAAACCTGCACGTGTCTAATTTCACTGAAATTCTGCCAAGTGTGTACTCCACCAATTCGCATTGGAGCAGCGTGGTGGAATAAGCTCCAAAAACTTTAAACTCCTCAAAAAGGGAGTGGAGGCCTCGGCCCAGCAGCTGGACACTCACGGGCTGTCACTATACTACCGTAGATGTTACATACAGACCGTCAGCGAAGCGAAGTTGTTATAAGAGAGGTCCAGCTCGACCAAGTTGAACATCCGGAGCCAGTCGTCGCACACGAGCGCCACGCGGTTGCGGCTCAGGTCGAGGCGCCGCAGCAGCGCGAGGTGGCGGAACGGGGAGTCGAACACCGCGAGCGCGTACGCCGACTGCGAGAACAGCGCCAGGCTGTTCTCCTCTTTCGATATCGTTATATTGTTGCGCGCGAACGATAGCGTCTGAAACCGGAAACGATTTCGTTAAAAATAAAAATTAAATCAATAAGTCACACACTCACGCAACGATACTGAGTACTGCTGTTTAGCGGTAGAATATCTGATGAGTGGGTGGTACCCCCCCCAGACGGGCTTGCACGAGGCCCTCCCACCTAGTATGTATTTTATATGGAGTATTTCTTATGGCTTATTATTATTTATTAATAAAACATACCACACGAGCAAATAATTTAGAAATATTACTCGTCAGCTCACGAGCATTTATACTTTGTCAATTTTATCAACCGATCGCCATTTCATTTAGAATATATATATATATACATATAGATACTTATGAATATATTTATATAAGACTCACCTCTAGAGAGAGTGTAAATTCAAACACAGCGTGATTTAAGTACTCGATTCGATTCCCGGCTAGAGACAGCTCCGTCAGGCTGGTCAGCCCATGGAACACAGACCTGGAAAATATGAGTTATTCATTTATATATAATTCCTTTCATGCACAACAAAATTAAGTAACAAAAACATATAAAACTAGCGTTTTTCCCGTGACTTCGCGTCATAATAAATAAAGGATTCTCATACAAAATTTCATCCCCTCTATCACTTTTTTTTTGACGCCCACGGGAACAGTGGGGGGTGATTGTGGGGTTCACCGATGTCCAAGACGCCGAGTGCGCCCCGAACATCGGAATACCCACTAAAAAACCAGCGGTACCCTTTCTGCCTTAACGATGAGCGCCACGGGATCGATCTCGCATGCTACCGTGACGCTCTGACGATCCCCTCTACCACTTACCTTAGGGGTTATATTTTCAAAAGTCCTTCCTTAGTGCTAAACTACGGTGTAAGAGGAATCCGTGTGCAAATATTCATGGCGCCAGCCCCAGTCGTTTGGGCGGTGTGTTGGTAAGTCAGTAAGTCAGTTAATCTTTTATATATATAGATATTTTCAAGGACCGTATCTCGTTTACAATACAAACTCAAAATGCAGGCAAAACCGCGGATTTTAGCTAGATATAAATAAATATATATTAATCGCGAACTCCTTGTAGTACATAATAGAGCAGAGCTATTAGCCAATCGCATGGAATATAAGGTTCGTTTATCTTTATTCCTATACAAAAAAGCCGAGATGGCCCAGTGGTTAGAACGCGTGAATCTTATCCGATGATCGTGGGTTCAAACCCGGGCAAGCACCATTGTATTTTCATGTGCTTAATTTGTGATTATAATTCATCTCGTGCTTGACGGTGAAGGAAAACATCGTGAGGAAACCTGCATGTGTCTAATTTCATTGAAATTCTGCCACATGTGTATTCCACCAACCCGCATTGGAGCAGCGTGGTGGAATAAGCTCCACCTTCTCCTCAAAAGGGAGAGGAGGCCTTAGCCCAGCAGTGGGACATTAACGGGCTATTACTGCTACTGTTACTGTATACATAATAAATGCTGATGTTAAAAACTCACTTGGACAAATTCTTCAGAGAATTATCGGCGAGATCCAACTTTTTCAAGCTTTTAAGATTAGAGAATAGCCCATCGGGCAAACTTTCTAAGACATTCCGCTGCAACTCCAAGTTCACCAACGAATCTTGCTCATCGAAAACATCCACCGGAAGTTCGCTGATAGAATTATTACTCAAGTTCAACAAATTCAACTTTTGCTTCGAGAATATTCCATTCGGCAACACTTTGATTTTATTCCCTTTCAAAGATATTTTTTTTAGATTCGTCGTGTTTAGGAACAGGTCGGCTGGTACCGTTTCGATGGAACTCTTCTCGAGTTTCAAGTTATAGAGGGAGGGAAGATTGGAAAACGTCCGGTTTTCTAGTTTCAGTGTTGCATTGTTGTCGAATATTAAAATCTGAAATTATAGAATAAATAAATATGAAGTTTAGGCAATTGGGCAACTTGATGGTAATCCATCAAACCTTGTCAAGTTACAATGTTACGTCATTTTGCCTGTAGTTTTCCTGGCTCACTCACCCTTCAAACCGGAACACGACAATAATAAGTATCGCTGTTTGGTGCTAGAAAATGTGATGAGTGGCTGGTACCGACCCAGAACGTAACTACCACCAAGTAAGAAGTACTCTTTGCTTTAACCCAGAGCTATATATAGTTCGTGGTTCATTCAAATGTAAATCAAAATATACTTTTAATCGAGTAGACTTCGGAGTGTAGATTCTACTGAGAAGAACCGGCAAGAAACTACCTAGTTACTATTTTCAACAAATTAACTAACATAGGTATGTCAATTAAATACAATTAAATTTATATAAAAGACAAAGTAAGTCTTTTCGGTATGTTTGTCTGTTACGCTTTCACGGCTAAACTACTGAACCGATTTTAATGAAGTACGATGCAATTTCGAACTCAAAGGATTTGACCTAATTTTCATACCTAACACTTTGGATTAGGGGGCTTCCCCGTCCAAGATTTTAACCAAATGGGTTTGAGGTTATGATGCCTATCTTTTTACGAACAACAAAAATACCTCTTTTAATTCCTGCAGGCCGCTGAACAGTCCCTCCGACAAGCCGAGCAACCTGTTCACGTACAAGTCGATTCGGCCGATGTGCGGCGAGTGCCGGAACAGCCCCCCCGGGAGGTGGGATATGAGATTCACGTTCAAACTGAGATTCACTAGTTGAGTGAGACCTGAAAGTCAACGTTACACATATATTTTTGGTGTGTTTGGCCGGCCACTCAACGGCCACCCAAATTAAGCAGAGCTCGTACTATGGAATCCAGACAACTGATTTACTACATATACTATTTTTCTTTTATAAATACATACTTATATAGATAATTACACCCAGACTCAGGACAAACAGATACGTTCATGCACACAAATATCTGTCCTGGGTGAGAGTCGAACCCACAACCTTCGGCGTGAAAGGCAAGCATCCACCAGCCACGCCAACCGGCTTGTCAATATATATTTGTATTATTTTTGCGCTGTGTTCAATATATGTGTAAGTTCGTATTCATTAAATTAAATTTATATTATTTTATAAATGCCAATGTACAGTCAGCAGATAAATAAAAAAAAACCAATACAATTTATATTTAATTTAATAATTACTTAATTTTCAAACGTAATTTTTAATCACGACTTTCGGCTCCAGACATCGCAAAGTCCTCATTCTCGCTCTCGTCCCATAAGATATCTTAACGAGAGTTCGTTCTCACATTTTATCGAACGTCTCAACCATGAAACTACTTTTTTCTCTTCAATAGAATGAGTGTTTAAGCAAAAATGTCTTCATTTCCCTACAGTTATGGCATTAAATTCGAAAAAAAAGCACATAAACATTTCTCTTCACAGAGGTTGCCTGGAAGAGATCACTATAAATGATGAGGCCGCCTTTGCATACTTAATGTTTTACTTGCTATTATATTTTACTAAATGTTTGTAAAGTGTGTGCGATAAAGGATTAATAAATATAAATAAATAAAAAAATTCGTTCAGTACACAGTAGGGCCTAATAAGAGTCCACACACAACTGCAGATGACGTCAGCGTAAGATTTATTATTATAAGTGCGTTAATGTGTGCGTGAGATCGGTACACGAGCACACACGTTAACACATCAATTCTCGCGAGTACCTTGGCTCACTTAATTTTTGTAAGTATAAACTAATTAGTAGGAAAATAAAAATACAAAATGGTACTTCTGACGCTACTTATGCGAGAATTCATGCTAGTCAAGTTTAAATTTAAGTTAAATAGAAATATTTTTTTCCATATATTTTATTTGACTTAAATTTATTGTTATGCAGTATTAATTATCACAAATGTTATAATGATGCTCGAAGCCATCTTACCCTCGAAAGCACCCACATCGACAGCTTCAATTTTGTTACCCCACAGCAAGAGCGTTTGAACGCTCGGCGTGTTTTTAAACGCTCCCTTCGGTAAGAACCTTAGATTCCCATCGGCTAGTTCCAAGACCACCAATTCTGGTAGAACATCTTCTTCTTGATCCGGTTTGAGTATCAGCGATCCCCCCTTCATAGAGAAACTCCTAAGCGTCGGTAGAAGTGATAAGGCCTTGTATGGAACTTCTGTTATGTTTTTGTCTGTAAGAAAAAATGTATGAATTAATAATTACACTAATTGGTGGTAGGGTTTTGTGCAGCCCGTCTGGGTAGGTACCAACAGCTCCTCACATATTCCTTCGCCAAACAGCAATATTAAGCTCTGTTGTGTGCCGGTTCGAAGAGTGAGAAAGCCAGTGTTACTAACTACAGGCACAAGGGACACAACATCTTAGTTCCCAAGGTTGGTGGCGCATTGGTGATGTAAGCGATGATTAATTGCGTACAATATCTATCGGCGGGGGCCACTTACCATCAGATACCATCACTAGCCGCTCACAAAGACAAATTAAACCACGTAGTTCTCTAACGATTTATTTATTCAATTTGTTTCGAAATGATAAATTAATCGTGTAAATGATAATACATGACATCGTCACCGGGTCAGATAATGCCAGAGTTCTAATTTCATAATCATTTCAATGATTAATATAGAATAGGGAATTCCAATGTTTTCGGTGTTATTTTCTCTAATACTAAAATCAATTGTTTTTTTCCGGTTTCACGCAATATCTCTTGATCCTGATTTTTACGGCTGAACCGATTTTTGTGACATTTTTTTTGACGCAAACTTAAATCCCAAAGAAAGGATATAGTCTTTTTTAACTTCACAGAGGAAGTTGATGTAATGGGGCGGATTTTGTGAATACCCAATTTTTGCATATCTCCACGTTTTAAGGTCACCAGAATCCATACCCAACGTTTTTATAAAGATGTCTGTATGTGTGTACGTACGAATGTATGTATGTATGTGTATATCTCGCGAACCGAAAATGATTTTGACATGACAGCGCTCGTTCGACACGTAATTAAATAATTTTTTTTTCAGCCGTTTGTCGTCCACTGCTGGACGAAAGCCTCCCCCATAGAACGCCAACCCTCCCGATCTTGGGCAGTCCGCATCCATCCCGAACCTGCCACCTTTTTTAAATTATCGGCCTATCTTGTCACAGGGCGTCCTACACTACGTTTGCCTAAGCGTGGTCTCCACTCTAACACGTGTCGGCTCCATCGGCCATCAATGCGCCTGGAGACATGACCAGCCCACTTCCACTTCAGCGAGCTAATTCTACGCGCGATATCGGTGACTTTAGTTCTCTGGCGAATGTCCTCATTTCGGATTCTATCTGCCAGAGAAACCCCAAGCATCGCGCGTTCCATTGCTCGCTGAGCGACCCTAAAATTAGTGGACCAGTCCTACGGTAAGTGTCCACGTTTCGGCACCGTAAGTCATTTAATTAAATAATTAGGAACTGAAAAAGTTTTCACCAAAATCGGTCCAGCTGTTGTTTAGTAAAATAATAAACTTGTTTGAAATCGATTTGATACTGTAATTAATGATTATTTATTCCACTCTTCTGGGAAGTTAGTCGAGTGGACCTCACGGGTCGCACCCAGCATCTATTATACTTAACATCTTCCACCTAAAACGCGGGCGAAAGCTATAATGAAATAAACTACTCACCGACGCCGTACATCCTGAACTTGACCGACTTCAAGCCCTCCACATGGATCGGTTCCAACTCCTCCCCAACGTCTTGGAGCTTTATCAGCGACGTACCACTAGCGCCGACTACACTCAGAGGACACGCGAGACTCTCGGGGGACAGACCACACGCCTCTATGCTCATAAAGCTGAGCTGCCTGTCCCTGTCCTTTACATTATTCACTATATACTTGTCTATGTATTGTTTCGCTTCTTGTACTTCGTCGCAAACGAGCGTGCTGGCCTGGAATGTTATACTCTATATGTCTTTTACAGATTATAATTTCGTCTCTATGGATGCTAGGCGTAGACTATTAAAGAAGACTACAGAAAACGCATATAAGCTTTCGAAATATAGACGCATTGGCTCTCATCGAATATTATTCCGATAAAAAGCTTAGTATCGTGCGTCTCGTTTTGAAGGAGTTAGCCAGTGTAATTGCAGGCACAAGGGTTTAACAGACGTGACTTCTCCGTTCCCAAGGACGGTGGCGCATTGGCGATGTAAGGAACGATAAAAATTTCTTACATCACCAATGTCTATATGTGGTGAACACTTATCATCAGGTGACCCATTTCCCCGTCTGTCAACCTACAACATAAAAAAAAAAGAAAATTTAAAATTGCAGATTTTATATGATTTTATTCACAAACTGAATTCAAAGTTGGCGCGTGAATTGCTAGTGTAACATGAACCCAACCTTTTCGCAGATAATCTTTAACGTGGCCGCTGATCTGTCCACGTACACCGTCAGGTTGCCGCTCGGCAAAGTACAGCTGAGGATTATCTGACCCGCGCCCTCCTCGACGTTGCAGCCTCGCTCCGGACCGCTCCAGTAATTATTTCCGAAGTCGAAAAGGCTCCTGTGGGAAAAGATCGGGATCAAATCGTTATCCAAAATTTTTATTTGCAGAGCAAATTGTGCCAATCAATGTATTTGAAAGATCGATTCTTTCCCCCTTCCTTCATAAGTCTACGCGTGCTGGCTCTCGATGTCACCGCGACATGTGACATCAATTCCATCGCGCACAAAGAAATTTGGCAACTCCTTTCTTTATCGCACTTCCAAAAAATGGAATTTCTTACCAGCTCACGTGTTCCCCTCCTCTTACAACCCGGGTCCTTCAAACGAGGCGTGAAGAGGCATCTTGCGGGCCGGCAAGGCGAAGGCGGCTAGTGCGGAACATTCTTCCCGACTGTACTGGCCGTCGTCGCGTTTGGACTCTACTACCACTTACCATCAGGTGGAGTAGAGTCACATGCCCTCCCGGCGAATATATATAAAAAAAAAATCAGTGTACTCACATCTGTTGGTCGGCCGCCACCACCGCGGCGATGAGCAGTAACAGCCATGCCACCATCTCGCATCACCCTCTATTTATTAGCATTTCTGTAACAAAATAAAATATTTATTAGCATAGGACGCGTTATGTCAAAACGATCGTAAGCCCTTCTGATGTACGCACTCACATCAACACAGACTACGAGATTTTAATGAACAATGACCGGAAACTTAATCCATATGTGTTATAGAACTTACATAAAAAGCTTGTTTTTATTTTAAAAAAATATATAATCCTCGCCTATTTTTCATCTCGTGCTTGACGGTGAAGGAAAACATCGTGAGGAAACCTGCATGTGTCTAATTTCATTGAAATTATGTCACATGTGTATTCTACCAACCCGCATTAGAGCAGCGTGGTGGAATAAGCTCTAAACCTTCTCCTCAAAAAGGGAGAGGAGGCCTTAGCCCAGCAGTGGGACATTAACAGGCTGTTACTGTATTTTATGTTTTGAACATTAATGCGTTGTAGTTTTTTTTTTTGTGACTTAATTTTGTTTATATATTAAATAACTTTCTGAATCGCGGCTAAATATATTTGGATAACATTCCATTAAAAAATACTGGCCGACTGATGTGAGGCGACAATCGTTGGTTATGAATTTAATTTCTAATTAGAGATAACAAGCAAGTAAATACGAGATAAAATAAATAGCATGGTTCCGTTATTAAATCTATATATATATATATATATAATAAATCTGCAATTGATCGCTGTCTGTACATGGAAGATTCAAGAGTAAAACTATCACCTGCTTTAACAACGCCATAGAACCCAAAACAATGATTGGTGGAATTTTCGTTTGTTTTTCTGTGCGTTTTTGCGCGCTAATCTTAGAAACGGCTTACCGGATTTGTGTGCGGTTTTCATTAATGTATTGTGGCTAACTTCACTTAAAATTTGTTTTATTTTAATCGGTTCATAAATAACTAGCTGACCCGTGCCCACTTCGTCGGGCGGTAAACAGTTTTACTTGAGATGAAAGTATGATTGTGGATCGGTTAATGCTGAGTGCTATGATTTATGTCCTGAATGCCGAAAATGGTGTAAGCCAAACTTTCATAAAATTGTCTTGCGTATTTGGTATTATAAATTATATATTAATAGCACCACTGAATTTTTCATGTGCTCAATTTGTGTTCGACGGTGAAGGAAAACTTCGTGAGGAAATCCGCGTTTGTCTAATTTCAGTGAAATTCTACCATATGTGTATTCCACCAATCCGTATTGGAGCAGCGAGGTGGAATAAGTTCTAAACCTTATCCTCAAAAAAAGGAGAGGAGGCTTTAGCCCAGCAGTGGGACATTCACAGACTGTTACTGTACTGTACTGTACTGATAACACGCATCATATACGCTGCCACAAATGTAAACAATACTTGTATGTTGGAAAATATTTTTATGTTTAATCATAAATACCTACTGGCTGGGTTATACCCGACGTTAAAATTATCTATACATGTAATAAAATTTTATATCTTCTATCTTAATATACGTGTATACTACTAGCGCTTCACCCGCGACTCCGCTCGCGTTGTAATTCAGACTTGATAAATACTAATTCCTGTAACTTTTCAAAAATGACGGATTTCCATACAAGTTTTCATCCCCTTTATCACAACCTTAAGGGTTACATTTTTAAAAATCCTACCTTAGTGCTAGCCTTCTGTGTATAAGGAACCCGTAGGTAAATTTTCATGGTGCTAGCCTCAGTAGTTTGGGCTGTGCGTTGATATATCAACCAGTCTATTTATTCTTCCGAAAATTTGGCTTGCTGGTAGATACTAGCCATTGAACATAGGGCTCTTCCATGACTGTTTTTTAGGTACTTAACAATAATTCCTATATGATAACTAGCCAACTCAGACCTTAGGCTTCAATACATTATCCTGAGTTATAAGGAGAAATGATATATTACGGTGTTATAACATATTTTATGTTGTTATAAATAAATTTCAGGACTGACCATTGAACTTGGCACCCATTTAGATCTCACTTCTTTTGTCGTTGAAGTCAACAACCAAGGCGTATATCATAGTATTGAACTTGGCTCTCGTTTCACATTTATGTTTTTGATGGGATATTATTTACTAGCTACTCA